>NW_023614255.1:0-59999 GCF_013339695.2 Rhipicephalus sanguineus
GCCTTTTTGCTCCGCTCTGTAGTTCTCGTCATGGTCCACCTCGCGTAATCATCAGTGACCGTGGTCGCCAATTCATCGCGACGCTGTGGAAGAATTGCTTCGCTCTGCACTTCGCAGTTCCGACCATTCGACACCAGTACCATCCCCAGACGAACGGCCTTGTAGAGCGTACAGAACCGCACTCTTACTAACATGCTCGCAATGTACGTCTCGTCCAATCACAAGAACTGGGATGAAATGTTACCGTTATCACCTATGCGTACAATCAGCGAAGCACGAGACCCACGGACTTCACCACCTTTTTACTTGCTCTACGCTCGATCACCGCGCAACTCGCTCGATACAATTCTTCCATTTACGCTCCATGCCGATGACTCAGTGGCCCGAAACATTGTGCCGGGCTGAAGAAGCCCGACAAATTGCCTCGCCTACGCACTCTGGCATCACAAGATCGCTCCAAGCAGCGTACGATCGACGCCACGATGCCATTCATTCGAAAAAGGTGAATTTGTGTGGTTGTGGACCCCCCAACGCAAACGCGGTTTATGCCAGAAGTTTTTACCGCACTATACTGGCCCGTTCGTCATTGTAAATCGCTTGAGCGACTTGACGTACGTCGTGGCACGCTTGACGACACCTCGTCGTCGGTCAAATCGAACGCAGTTGGTGCATGTGGCTCGCCTCAAGAGGTTTCATCCCCCCAGTGACTTGGACTCGCCCAGCGGGCTTCGTCTGTGAACCGGGGATTGCTACGGTATGAGCCGGGCTGTGGTATGAGCCGGGCATGTGGAGAAGGAAGACGAAGTGGTCTGGTGCGGCCTGAGGACTCCATCTTTACGCCTGATTGCCGTGTCTCATTCTCATCCTGTAAATAAACACAGTCAACCTTCCCTCAACCGTAACAATATGAAAGATGCAGGCTGTATTAAGCGCGATTTTAGATTGTGATTGTGATAGTATATTTTATGAAAGGCGCAAAGGCGAGCTATTTTTCTGCGCGTGACAAGCGGAGGGAGATTAAGTCTAAGCTTCATGGCAGTTACACTGGATGTTGGATGATAGTTGGAAAGAATGAAACGTGACGACCGGTTTTGAATAGCCTCTAACTTGTTAGCGAGCGTTACGTGGTCGGGATCCCATACACATGCGGCGTACTCTAGTAAAGGAAGAATGTAGGTGATGTAGAGCTGTTTCTTTAAAAATGTTGGCGCAACAGGAAAGTTTCGTTTTAGATAACCGAGCATGCGATTAGACTTCGATGTGACGTGATTAATGTGGTCGGACCATGATAGTGAGTTAGTAATGTGAACACCGAGATACTTATATGACCGCACATATTCAAGTGGGATGGCGTTCAAACCGTAGGAATAGTTAGCGATAGATGTGTGGTTACGTGAAACTCTCATTGCTTTACATTTAGAAATGTTAAGTTCCATTTTCCAAGGGTTACACCAACGTAAATTGTCATTTAGGTCTGTTTGTAAGGTTTCGTAGTCTGTATCATCAGTGATTTTGCGGTAAATGATACAATCGTGAGCAAAGAGGCAAATAGGGGAGGATATGTTGTTAGACAAGTCATTGATATAAATTAAAAATAGTAGTGGACCTAAAACAGAACCTTGAGGTATGCCTGAACGCACGGGAAGTTCAGATGTATTAATATCGTTAGCGCAAACAAACTGAGTGCGGTTAGAAAGAAATTCTTTTATCCAGTTTAGTAATAAAGGGTCAATGCGCAAGCAATGTAATTTTAGTAGGAGCAGTTCATGGTTAACCTTGTCAAAAGCTTTGGCGAAATCTAAAAAAAATACAGTTAATAGTCGCACCTGTGTCAAGAGCAGCGTGCAGGTTATTAGTAAATATTGTCACGTGGTAAATATTGTCATTAGTAAATATTGTCACCCACGCAGTCCCATCTGTCGATAATGGCAGCGGCAGTAGGTGTGGCCGGCTTCTCCGCAGTGGTAGCAGAGTGGACGATGGTCGGGGGCGCGCCAAACGTCGGTCTTCCTCGGCGTGTATCGCTGACCGGCTGGCGGGCGGTATGACGTCGGTGGTGGCAGCGTTGGTGCCTAGCGGCGGAACTGCTGGTGCGGCGTGGCGTCTTGACGTGGGCGAGGAGGGGGGGGGGGGGGCGTTGCGTCGGGCTGCAGCAGCATAGCTCATTGCTTGCAGCTGCGGCGGTGCCGGCTGAGGAACACCCAGTGACTGTTGGATTTCCTCGCGTACAACGTCCGCAATCGACGTCACTTCAGGCTGTGCAAAAGGTGCGCAAAAGGTGTGCAAAAAGCTTTCGCAGCTCCTCTCGCACGATGGCTCGGATCGTTTCGCGCAAGTCGTCGGAGCCGATGGCATGAACTGCTGAGCTGTCTTGGAATGCGCGGCGATTGTATTGTCGGGTGCGCATCTCGAGCGTCTTCTCGATGGCCGTTGCTTCCTGGACGAATTCTTCAACTGTCGATGGGGGGTTCCGCATCAGCCCGGCGAAGAGCTCCTGTTTGACTACTCGCATAAGAAAGCGGACCTTCTTGTCCTCGGGCATGGCAGGGTCTGCATGACGGAACAGTGTCACGGTGTACATAGAATATAAACATGCATATAAACATACATAGAATATAATTCTTATAACACCCGCTTTATATACGATATACAACACAACACTCGCGTCATACACAATCAGTACAAGGGTACTATCTAACACTTCAAAGTTAATAGAAAAGAAGAGGAGAAAGTCGATGTGCGCGCATCACCGTTAGCACCTCGCTGTGGAAACCAGAGCGGCCCAGAAGCGATGCTCCGAAGTCTTCGGCTCGGTGCTAGAGGTTTCACGCGGAATCTGGTGGCCAGTCGGTGTGTTGCGAACGCGTTCAGTCGGTACTTCGCAGGGTCACTGACGTTTGGTGCACTGTTCGGCCATACACGACGTTGCGCCCATCGTTTACAGCAATAAGCTTGTAGACTTAAACCATCGGCAGGAGCCAGGATTTCTTCTCCCCATGGCTGCTTCTTCCGCCGTTCTGCCTCCGTTCCACTCGTTTTCTCCACGCGCCCCTGCGTTTCCTTCTTTTATAAAGACGATAGTCTGTCTTGGGATACTTAAACGGAGAAATTTAGTCTGTCTGTCTTTCTGTTTGTCGGCACGTCACTCGATTCAGCCACTCGGCCAAAGTTGAACCACTTGCCCTAGGGCCAGCCATCTTGAACTGGTACGGCTGTTCATACTTGTGAACGTTGTCGATTAAAAAGTAAATATCACGCATATCTGAGGCGCAACATCACTAAGTAAGTATAAGGTAGTGTGTTCCTTAATAAAAAATGCATACATACGTACTTCCAAAGACCCTACTTCTTAAGCTGCGCTGAAACTTGCCTTCCTCCGTGCCTTCTGCACGAGCTCATTGTTGTGTTTCGGTTTCGGCTCTGTATTGCACTGTACGAATGCCATGGGGCGCCGCTCTGGCATTCCTGTTTTACGCAGGCGACGTGTAAATAAAAGAGTGTGTGGAGAGTACTCATTGAGTGGGGACGTTTCTTCTGCTTCAGCGCATCGTGCCAAACCGCGTGTTCGGGCTGGTTGGTGTCCCCACCGGTCGCGTTGGTCACCGCCGGTCTTCGCCTGCTGCTGCGCCGGGACTACCAGCCCGGAACACAGCACTCATGTTTCTCGACGTATTGCCAGATGGCGTCCATATCTCACGCAGCGCCTCTTCTATCGTCTTTAGACGACATTTGCAGCGAAGTACGCAGATACGCGGCTGATTTTTTTTTCGATCCTCGCGCCACGAGAGTTTCTCGCGTCGCTCCTCTTCTTCGTTTTCTTCCCGTGGTTTATACTCTGGCCTCAGAGCAGCTTCTTATTTCGTTGCTGTCGTTCATCATTTTTTTTCTTTCACGCACCTACACGCACCACATCACATTACCCCGGAGTTCAAGTTTTTTTTCGGAAAAAAACCAGGCAAAGAAAAAATGAAAGGCATGCATAACAACAAGATGGTGTTGAGTAGCAGCATGAATAGCACTTCTGCACGCAGGTGACATCCACTATGACCTACGCAACTCAACTATACAACAGTGGGCACTACGATCAGGTAAACAAATGCAGAACATCTCGTGCTAGCAATGATATTTTACTCTAAACATGGTTTCATTGTAGTATGAATGCCTTATCGCCGTAAACAATCAAGGGCTGTAAAAGGCTGTAAAGTACTCATCATACTCAACTTAGAAAGTCTGCTCCCAAATTTTCGACTCCCTTGATGTGCACGACCCTAAAATCGAACTCTTGCAGTACTAACGCCCAGCGTAGTATGCGTGAATTCTCTAATTTAGCCTTAGCTAAAGATTTCAATGGTTGATGGTCCGTCTGTACTGTGAACCGCCGACCGTATAAATACAGGGAAAACCTGCGAATTGCCCACACCAGAGCTAGACATTCTCGCTCAATAGCGGCGTACTTGGTTTCCCTTGGAAGTAATCGTTTACTGGCATATGAGATAGGGTGAAGGTTACCTTCGTGTTCCTGCATTAACACAGCCCCCAGAGCAGTGTCTGATGCGTCTGTACGCAGTATAAATTCCTTGGAAAAATTGGGCGCACGGAGTATTGGGTGCTTTGAGAGTGCCCCTTTTAGTGTTTCAAACGCCATCTGATGTTGTGGAGTCCACTGGACGATGTTTGGAGCTTGTTTCCGTGTAAGCTCCGTCAACGGCTCAGCTATTAGAGCGTATTGGTCAATGAACTGACGGTAATAACCGGCTAGGCCCAGGAATGCTCGAACCTGCTTCTTTGTATGCGGTCGCTCTGCTTCAATGACTTTCTGAAGAGTCGCTGGTAATGGTGCAATCACTCCCGAGCCGATTACGTGTCCAAGGAATGTAATTTCGCTCGCACCAATGTGGCACTTATCGGGCTTTATAGTAAGCCCAGCATTCTTGATTCTTTTTAACATCATTTCTAACGTAAGCAGGTGTTTCTCCCACGTGTCGGTCGCCACTAAGATATCGTCGATGTAGTGTTGGACGTTTGGTATGCCATCTAATACCTTCCTCATCAAACGAGTGAAAACTGCCGATGCAGTTTTAATGCCAAAAGGCATGAAAATGAAGTGATAATGACCTGATATTGTTGAAAACGCCGTTTTCTCCTTCGACAGCTCCGTGAGTGGGACTTGCCAATATCCTTTGACCATGTCAAACTTCGAGAAATACCGCTTTGCACTGACTTCGGCAAAAACCATATCGGTGCGGGGTATTGGCTCTGCATCTGGGATCAACATGTCGTTCAAGCGGCAAAAGTCGATGCACGTTCTATACGAGCCATCCGGTTTTTTCACCAATGCCAAGGGAGAGTTGAACGGAGATGATGATCTTTCAATGACGCCGAGTTTCCACATCTCCTGCATTTCATTTTCAATGACCTGCTTCATGGAAAAAGGTATGGGATATTGTGTGGTATTCAGAGGAATGGCTGAGGTCAATTGTAAGTCGCAGTGTACCAGTTTCGTCGCACCGGGATTACTGGAAAAAATTTCCTTGTATTCTCTCAGGACTTCGTTCACCTGGTGCTGTTGTGCACTGGTCAACTCCTTACCCAGTGGCACACAGACATTGTCGTCATGCTTCACCTCAAGCGTGGGGATTTCACTTGGGAAGCCTGAGTCTTCGATTGCCGCGAAGTTGGCTACCACATTTGTCTGGGGTGTTGGTTCACGATCTCTATATGCCTTAAGCATATTTATATGGAACAATTGTTTCTTGTGCCCAAGGTCCAACAGATAATCGACGTCATTGTGTTTTGCAAGAACACGGAACGGGCCTTTCCAATGTAGTAACAGCTTGTTGTGACTTGTCGGCAGCAAGATGAGTGCCTTGTCTCCCACCTTTAGCTGTCGACGTGAAGTGCGCAAGTCATAATGTTTCTTTTGATACGCTTGTGCCACCTTGAGTTTCTCATGAGCAAGTCTTGTCGTCGCTTCCAGCTTTTCCTTTAACTTGAGGATATACTCATAGGTAGTTTTCACCTCCCCGTCGAGGTTATCCTCGGTCCACAGTTCCTTCAGCACAGTGAGAGGGCCTCGTACGTGCTGGCCGTAGAGCAACTCGAAGGGAGAAAATCCTAGGCTGGCTTGTGGGACTTCCCGGTAAGCAAAAAGGAGGGGAGCCAGATAACTTTCCCAAGACTTTGGTTTTTCCTGGCACATCTTTCTCAACATTAACTTCAGAGTTCCGTTGAACCGTTCAACCAACCCATTACTCATCGGGTGGTACGGGGTAGTTCGCAGTTGTTTAATAGACAACAGATCGTTGGCCTCTCTCATTAGGCTTGATGTGAAATACGAACTTCGGTCACACAGTATCTCGCGTGGGAAACCAACTCGTGAAAACATCTGGATTAGTCCCTCCACAACAGACACTGAATCAGTCTTCTCAAGTGCGACTGCGTCCAGATACCGCGTGGCAAAGTCTACGACTATCAGGATGTAGCGTTTTCCGGTCAAACATGGGGGTGACAAGGGGCCGATAATGTCGACTGCTACCCTTTCAAAGGGCGTATCAATTACAGGCATCTTGCCCAATCCACCTTTTCCCACCTTGCCTTTAGGCACAGTTCGCTGGCACTTATCGCACGAGCTTACAAATCTATTAATATTTGCTTGGATTCCGGGCCAATAGAAAGCTTCTAGAATCCTATCGGTGGTCCGTTTGATCTCCTGGTGTCCAGCTAAGGCACTTTCATGTGTCGTCTCCAAAATCTGCTGTCGAAAGGCAGCGGGAACAACTACTTGTTGGAATTCCTTGCCACTTGATAACTCGTAACGTCTGTACAAAAGTTCCTTCGATAGATAGAACCTCCATTTTCTTCCTTTACGACTGAATTCTCGGTTCATCGCCTGGAAACAATTTTTCAAACTAGCATCCTCTCTTTGTGCTTTCTTAAGAACATCTTTGGTCACGATCTCCTTCTCAAAGTTAGCTTTTGGCACATTCGTAACCTTTGGGACCTTAGCAACTGCGAGCACGTCCCATGCCTGTAAGTCACCCGAGGCCGAACCATTTACTTGAAGTACGCCACGTGTTGTCTTGCTTTGAGAACATACCCATGTGGGGTCGGGGTCACTCGGTTCGCGAGCTCCTGAAATGTTCCCTAGCATCACATCATAAATAGGCGATTCCATACACCTCGCCAATGTCTCTCCTGTAAAATGAGGTGACGACAAAGTGATCCGGGCCTCTGGAAGAACGTGAGTAGACCCATCAACTAATATCACAACACGATGTTCGCCGGTAAGGGATTCTCGAGGCACCAGGCTGCGGCGCACCACAACCGTATTGCTGCCTGTATCACGCAAAACTGAGACCTGGTGCCCATTTACCAAACCCTTTGTCACAGGCATGTTGCTAAATTGATGAGTCCCTTTGTATTGGTCATGTAACGTGCTTATCATATCACCAAGAGAGGCCCTTTGATTTTCTTCTTCAGTCGTTCTTTCACCAGACTCAGGCTCAGGATGCCCTAATTTCGCCGTATCTTCGGACGCGGCATGGGAGTTTTCGAGAAGACAAGATGCCTCGTCCCGTCCTGACCCTTTCTCTGTGCACTGTTTCGCCTCATGCCCCTGTCGACGACATTTCGCGCGAAATGGTGCTTTCGTCTTGGCACGGCAGTTTGGAGCCGTGTGCCCCGGTCTGCCACATATGAAGCACTTTGTGAGGGTAGTTTCTCCATCGCGCACAGGTTTTCGGTTGTGAGTGCTGCTTCCCTCCGAATCTTCCTTGAAGAATAACAAATTATTCTGTTGCTGAGCATCCATAAACATATCGGCTGCTTCTGTGGTAGCGTTCAATGTGCAACATTCTCTCTCGGTGAGGAAAGTCACTAGCTTCCTGTTGCAATTAGATAAAAACTGCTCCTTAACGACCAACTCGACCAGACCCTCGAATGTATTGGGAGTTTCCGAGAGCTCAATCCACCTATCGAAGTACCCTTTAATTCTAGATGCGAACTGGGTAGCAGACTCCCCGTTCTCTGGTTTCGATGCTCGGAAACGCTGACGATAACCTTCGGCCGTGAAACGGAAACGCCGTAACAGAGCTATCCTTACCTTGTTGTAATCTAGACAGTCCTCAGGAGGCAGTCTACCATACACCTTCAAAGCTTCTCCTGTGAGGCACATACTCAACGAGATCGCCCATTGCGATTTGTCCTAGCTTTGGCTGGTCGCAACGCACTCGAACCTCTTGAGGTATGCGTCTAAGTCCTCTCGGGCATCCTCAAACTGCGGGAGAAATTTGCGCGGATTTATCGTCTGCGAACGAACCCCTTGTATGCCTTCATTCGTTTCTCCCTGCTGCGTTCGGTCCTCTCGTGCCGCGTCTAACTCCGCGAGCCTTATACGTAGCTGAAGGCTGCGTTCCTCTGCTTCGGCTCGCGCTCGTTCCGCGGACGCCCGTTCGGCCGCTATTTTCTCACGCTCCACGGCAAGCAGATCGCGTTCCTTCGCAGCTTCACGCTCAGACGCCCTTTCATCACGCTGACGCTTTTCCTCCTCTGCCATCCACTCTTTCAACTCTGCCCCCGACAAGCCTACTCGTTCTCCAAGTTCGACTAATGCCCGCGTGTCCATTGCCTCTGCTATGTGTCTGTGCGGCAGAGAACTGCTTCGTCCTGTCGCGGACGCCAAAAATGTCACGGTGTACCGTCACGGTGTGCAGTATCCACCGTAGCAGGTTCCTAATTACAGGTAATTAGGACGAAGCACACTTTCTCTGACACACACACACACACATACATAGAATATAAATTCTTATAACACCCGCTTTATATACGATATACAACACAACACTCGCGTCATACACAATCAGTACAAGGGTACTATCTAACACTTCAAAGTTAATAGAAAAAAAGAGAGAAAAGTCGATGTGCGCACATAACCGTTAGCACCTCGCCGTGGAAACCAGAGCGTCCCAGAAGCGATGCTCCGAAGTCTTCGGCTCGGTGCTAGAGGTTCCACGCGGAATCTGGTGGCCAGTCGGTGTGTTGCGAACGCGTTCAGTCAGTACTTCGCAGGGTCACTGACGTTTGGTGCACTGTTCGGCCATACACGACGTTGCGCCCATCGTTTACAGCAATAAGCTTGTAGACGTAAACCATCGGCAGGAGCCAGGATTTCTTCTCCCCATGGCTGCTTCTTCCGCCGTTCTGCCTCCGAAAATGAGAACTAGAACTACAGCAATACAGGCTGTACAATGATAGCGGCGAACAGGGCGTCGTCGGTCGATCAACTGACAAGCGGTCAAGCGCGTCGGCTTTTATACGGGCGCTATGGAACTTTCCAGCAATATCGCTGGTGGCGGCGTTATCTCTCGACAAAGCTGGAACATTCGCGTGCGGCGCGCAATCTTAACAAAACGATCTACTAAAATCGTGAAGGTTTTCGAACACTGCTTCGAGCGTTGATAACCGTCCTTGCTGGTCAAACTCGAACACATCAAAATAAAGAAGGAGCGGGCGTGGCAATATTATAAGTTGTGTTTCGCACGAAAGAAATTTACGGAAACCATGCTGGGAGTTATGAAAAAAGTTATTTGATTCCAAATGTTTAATGAGGTTAGAGTAAATTACGTGTTCCATTAGTTTGCAGGGGACCGATGTAAGAGAAATAGGACGATAGTTACGGGGGTTATGTATTTCACCAGACTTATGAAGTGGGATCACATTAGCGGTTTTCCAGTCTTTAGGTAGACAGCTATCATGGAACGAATTTGTAAATATTGTCACGTGGTCGTGACGTCGACGAAGACAGGAGTCAGCACGTCCGAGATGAAACTGTTTATTTGGCCGAACTTGTGGCCGGGAAACTGAAGGTCAAACTACAGCAATACACTGATAGCGTCGAACAGAGCGTCGACCGTCGATCAACTGACAAGCGGTCAAGCGTGTCGGCTTTTATGCAGGTGCTATCGAACTTTCCAGCGATATCGCTGGTGGCGGCGTTATCTCTCGACGAAGCTGGAACATTCGCGTGCGGCGCACAATCTTAACAAAACCATCTACAATGATCGGGAAGCTTCGCGAACAATGTGGCGCTGTTTGCGCTGAGCGTTGCTGAAATTCTTGGGGAGTGTAGCCAGGGGCGTAGCCACGTTAGGGCACACCCGGGCCCGTGCCCCCCCGAAATTTTTTTTGCCATAGCATACAGAGCAGAAAATGACACTCGACCACATCTGCCCCCAGTCAAAAAATCCGACAGGCTGTCGGTCTGTCGGCCTGAAAGCAATATGTTATTTTGGCCTGTCGGTCTGTCGGGTCTATCGGATTTATCGGGACTATCGGGTTTATCGGGACTGTCGGTCTGTCGGGTCTATCGGATTTATCGGGACTGTCGGGTTTATCGGGACTGTCGGGTCTATCGGGACTGTCGGGTTTATCGGGACTGTCGGTCTGTGGGTACCTCTGTCGGTCTGTTTGCACCTGCAACGCGGGAGGGGGCTCCTCCTCCTCCTCCTCGAACGCCTCCACGTACGGAGGGGTTGTGGCGGCCAGGGGCGTAACCAAGGGGTGGGGTTAAAGCCCTCCCGAAATTTTTCAATTTTGCTTGCGTATATATAGACGCATACATACAAACGCACGCACGAGCATACAAAACGCATGGTTGAACCCTCTCCCTCCCCCCCCCCCAAAAAAAAATTTCTGGCTAAGCCCCTGGTGGCGGCCTATTCTTATGCCGCAATGTGTAGTTGTAAGGCTTCACCACAACCCTGGCCGAGGCCTTTCTGGGAAAGGTCAACTTCTGTGCTGTGTTATTTAAATAACTAGCTTATTATATGCATGTGCCAGCGGTTGACCACATGCATTGTTCCAGTACAAAAACGCACCTTCAGTTTTGACATGTAATATACAACTCCTACGGCCACTCTGGTTTTGCAGTGTAGCTTTTAACTGCACTTAATATGCTATAATATGAAGTTTACAGCCTATGCTGAAGCTTCGTGCAATTTCTGCGCCACTAATTGGCAAAAACTGAATTGGTCATGCATACATGAAAAGCATGCATACTCATTGGCGCAGCGGCCAACACCAGAATATCGCTGGTGGCAGCCAAATTCACTTCCTAACCGCAGCAGCTGGAGAAGCGAGCGCAACTCACATACTTGACGAGTTTCCACTCAAAGATGTTTGCCTGAGCATGAACTGTCTACCCCTGAGAGCCACATTAATTTTATCATATCCGTTGGCTGGACGTGTTCACCCTTTGCTGAGCGGCGTTTTGCAGAACACAGTCCAGATTAGAAACACTGCCAGACACACAAAAGACTTGCTTATGCGCTCGAAGACTACCAGCCACTCGCAAGAGACCACAGGTTTCCAAGCAGATGCCATGAACTCGTGTCAGCCTAGGAAAGGTGGTCATAGGCTGTACAGCATTAACACTTTGCCAACCTTGTGTAATTCTAGTGTATCAGCAAGGTCTGAGCAGTCTGTGCCCACAACCACCAAGCAGACTGCATTGCTGTTGCCCTAGAATATCAGTGCGGCCAATTGCTGCCCCAGGATTTCCCGCAGTGGTCACAGAGCTGCAAGTGGAAAAATAGTCGGCTGCACCTGTGACGATCATCTAAGAACCACCGTCACCCACTGGAACCATCTTATGCAGCTTAGTATGCCAAATCACAGCATGGCCAAGCCAAGATGACCACGACCCAACATAGGCAACGTTGCAGGCTAGAGTCCCTGCGATACAAGTTCGGGCATGCAAGATCCTATAAAAGTCGGCTAATTTGTGTGCTTCAATGTGCATTTCAACTGAAACACTCCTAGTGCAACCACCACGAAGCAGAGCACACCAGCACCAAGAGGTAGCGCTACGGCCACACCAGTCACACTTCAAGCCCATAGTTTGGGTGTGCTTTAAATATGGCATCATATAATGAATGGAGTGTGTATTACCATATGTTTGAATGAAGTGTTACAAGTTTTTTCTGCCTTTTACTTGATTCTGTCCATAGAAAAATCTGTAAAACTACATGTTCTACTATGAACAAAAGAGGAGTTAATTAAGGGCTCGTTTGTTAGACAAACATACAAAGCCGCCAGGTAATGAAGTCAACAAATGCCTAGGGGATGTCATTCAAATTTTTTATGGTTCGAACTGAGCATTGTTCTACTTTCTCTGGCAATCCGCCAGTTTCTGGGAGAGGTGCCGCCGCACATCCTTCATCCTTTTCTTCCCTCGTCCTCGCTCACTGCAGACCCCATGTAGACTCCGAAGAGGCCTGCACAAAAAAAAAGCAATCACAAGATTCAAGCAACCAAATGCACTGGCGTCACTGCAAGTTCCCATATTATTTGCAAGGTTAAACGAAATAATCTAGCCAAGGCGCTTTAATACAACTAAATAGTAAGACATATTGTAGGGCAACTGGCAAACGGTGCCACAAGTATTCTAGTACATTATTTCATATCATCGGTGCAGTGAGCATCACCTCTTGCTTTCAAATCAACGCCACGATTCAACACGTCTGCAGCTGTAACTTCACCACCAAAGGCACCACCACATTGTCTGCAAACTTACCTGTGATTGCTCTCGCATACTTTTTACTTGTCAGTATACATTTTGGTAATTTCCGTACTGGACATAATTGCAGTTCCTAGCAGAGCAGGTCTTGATCGTGCGCTTCTATGTGGCCTATGCAATCAACTTTGTTTTGGCATGTCACAGCATGGCCAAGCCATGCTGCAACATGCTGGAGCAATTTCAGAGGCCACAAAGAGGGAAGCACAGCTCAACCTGTCAAGTGAGCCGCTGTCGCCAGCTGCACTTTAGCTGCGTATTCGACGAGGTAAGGAGGCAATGCAGTGCCGAGAAGGAGAGTAACACGATTGTCCTTAGGTGCCTGGATGGTGCGCCAGTTTATTATGCATACAATTTGAACATGCTGCGGCCTAAACACTCACAAAGTTTCAGGGTCCCTCAAGTTTACTGCCATTGTGGCACAAGACATGCTGCAACAATCTGGTATATAGGTGCCGCCGTGTTGCTGGTTTTGTTAAGAAGCCTTGAACTGCTGGCAAGTATTTTTGGCAATCTTGCCTCAACACTCGCCTGGAAGCATTGTTCTATTCAGAAATAACAATCTCTTGCTTTAATTAGAACTAACAGACAATGATGCCAAGGGAAGTGCTACGTGATGCCAACAGGCAGAAAACGTGTTCCATGCTCGCCGTCATGGCTACTAGTGGCGCTGATTAACACTCCCAGGTTTAAAACACACATAGACCTTTTTAACAGAGAGAAGGATCGCCTCCTTTCTGGGCTGTTGCACGAGAATATGAAAGCCAATGTCACAGCCTTGGCAGTGCATTTTTGGGGGGTCACGCATGTCAGCAGGCCAGTGAGAGCTATGGCAGCGCCCAGGGAGACTTCATTGACAAGGTGCTTTTATCGGGCTTACATTCAAGGAACGCACTCATTCTCCACCTTTAGGTGTTACTTCAGGCACAGGGCAAGCTTGAAATTATTTGAGCAGGTAAACCGAAGATAGAGTCCAGCACAGCACGCGTGTGCAAGCACATGTGACGCAGTTAAGCTACACTGACTAAAAGTGGACAACCTATATTCTGGCCTGACAGCTTTGCTGGCGCGCCCAGCTGCTATCGGCATGCCAGCGCAGAGATAGAACATGCCCTATTTCACTGCACGCAGCAGTGTCAGTCCACAAAATGGCAGCGTGTGGTCTGCATTCAGAACGCACATCCGTGGTTTACTCACATTAACCAGCGATTGCATAATTGTTCGCCTGCTCGAAGGGATTACAAATCACATGTGCGTGTAGGCCAATGATAGCATAGAGTGCCGTGACACATGGAACGCCTGGGAAGCCTTAGAAATCCACTCTTTTATGTACATGATCCATTTTCGTTTCTAACACAACCTATTAATACCAATGCTAGTGTTTTTCCCAGCTACAAGGGACAGGATAGCACCATGCTTGTGAAGAAAGTAGTTTTCGATGCATAGTCAAACAGTGCACCGAACGAGAAAAAACATGCGCGTCAACCAAAAAGCATAGGTGCACAAGCATGGAACGACTAAAAGTGTTCATCAACCAACAAACACAGAGCTGCGGTCTCGTTATGCACCACTCTACAGTCCTGCACGCAGCACTATAGATTGTGGAATTAGCTGCCGTAGCCATTGGCATGTCCAATTTCACTGCACGTGGCCTAGCGTCGAATACACCAGACTATATCTCAGCCTTTAAGGCAACCAGCCATAAATATATTTTATTGGATATAGCCGACTACTAATAGATGTACAAGTACATGGATCCTTCAACAATGCACTGACTTCAAATTACCTTTCCATCGTCCTTTGATGACCAATAACGAAGTCGATGCTGTCCTCCTGAGCCAATGGCATCTGCGTGTCAACTGCAGAAAAAAATGAGCCGGTTTCCAAAATTGCTAGACTTTATAAGAACTATGAATTATTGCAAGAAAAAACCAAACCAGAGCGGGCACAGATACTAATAACAAAAAGGCAAGATGAATAGGTTACATTTTGGTCCGGTACATGAACAAGCAGTGGCAGCTCACAAGAGTATTGTGTAGTACTTGCCAAAATGACCAATACTATGACAATGAAATGACAAAGGAACTTTTCTGCCAGAACTCAAAGGAAATAGTTATAAATGTTAAACAGAAAAGGTATTAACCATAAAAGACCTAACTAACCATAAAAGACTTCAAAAATTAAAAATTAATTAAAAATCATCTTTATACCTCAATCGAAAGCAAATAAATAGTTCTTATATGGCATATTTTATCATTACATTTTTTTGTTTTAAGGAAGAAAATAATTTTCGAAGTTCCCCACTGACGTCAATGAAAAACTACAATGAGAAAGCTGCCGTATGAACAAGATAGCCGTCAATGGGGAACTTAAAAAATTATTTTCTTCCTTTTTTTTTAAACAAGGAAATAAGGTGATAAAACATGCCATATAAGAACTATTTATTTGCTTTAGATTGAGGCACAAAGCAGATTTTTAATTTTAACATCACGTGATGCAAATTGCATCTCAATGTGGACCAACGTGAAGATTTTCTCAAATTCGTGATTTCTGCTTATAGGATTTGCAGCCTTCAGTGGCCTGAAAATGTTTTTAACACAAAATGTACCTTTCCTAGAGCAAGTATTGATTACTCAGATACTCGGACATAGTCGATATTAAAAGTGAAAAAATGCAAACATTTAACATTATGGCATAGTTTCTGGACACATATATGGCAGAAAAATTGCAGTAATGTTATTGACCTTCGAACACCTTGTACAAACGTCTTTGCTTTAATATGTAAACCAAATTCACTACTGAAAAGAGACACGATACTCTCAGAATAAATTCTGTTACAAACATCACTCAGATGACATTCTGCGAAATTCGAAAGGCTCCAACGTGACTGAAAAATTACTTCTCTCCAAAATATTCTAGTAATTCAGTGTTTTCAATGCAATAAATCAGCACTACTTTTTCGAACACATTTGAGATAGTCGCCAAAGTGGCTGGGACCTGTGGCGTGGAACGGCCCTCAGAGAGCTTCGTCTGCCCCTGGGGAGGTTGTCACACTCCGAGGTGGAGTCGTGAAGGAGAGAAGGTGCAAGAGCGAGAGAGGAGCAAGCTGTTGTTGGGCTGACTGTCCTCTCTTGCACTGCACTAATCATCTCACCTTGTAAATAAATCCATTCGATCACTACAATATCCACCCACTCTAAATCCCCTGTCACACGGCAAATCTAATGTCATTTACAGCTAATGTCATTCGTTTGTAATGTCATTTGTTTGCTGTCACACGGGGAAACTAATGCCATTCGATGAAAATGACATTTCCTGTCGAATGAATTCCCGAAACACATTCGCATTCGATTTCGGACCGAATGCGTAGTCTCAACGCCAGGAACCTTTTAGGGAGATAACTGTTGACTTATGTATGCGTAACTTTTGTAATTCGTAAATATGTTATTCTTTACTAGATTAACTTATTACTGGTTTGATCACGTAACAGCACATGCGAAAGTTTCTAAAAGAAAGCTACTCTCAACTACAGCGGCTGGACGCCGGCCATGTTTCATTTGTGATGTCTTGTTGTTGCCCGTATCGCGGGTGTTGATAGTCCGATTGCACGTGTTTTGGTGATCAAGGTGGTGACTACACGAATTAGCTGCCGCCGTCTCATTTCTGCAGCCGGAGTGTCAGTCGTGCTCCTACGCTTTAGTTCACTGTACCAATAGTACCAACGCCCGGTCATATCGTCGGCCATGTTGGTTTTCGATTGCTTCTTGGCTTGACTTCGTTTGTGTCGCACAGCTGTGGCAAGTTGTGTAAAACGGCTGCGTTTATATTCTTCCAGCAGCTTTTTGGTAATAGAAAATTATTTTCGAGGATACAAGCATGTGAGATGCAAGTTTTAATAGATTTTTATTTGTCCCAACGTCACGGCTCAGGAGGGCTAAGGCCATGGTCATCATTTTAAAATGACATTTGTTTTCGTCGTGTGACAGCAGGCAGGTAAAATGACATTAAGTTCACCTAATGTCATTTGTTGTAAATGACATTAGATTTGCCGTGTGACAGGGTCATAACTGTACCAGCAGTTAAAACGTAGTCACAATGAATCCCCAACCAAGTCCCTACAGGACCTGTTCACTAACTTAAACCGTAGTGGCTCATCCTATACCAGTGGAGAGTGCGCACTGTGATTACATTTTGTTGCATAAAGGTTAACAGCTTCCCTCAACTTATGACATGGCTGACGTCACAACGTGCCACAGACTAGTCGACTAATTATTCCGACTTTGGTGCAAGTGGAGCAATGCTTTCACTACTAAACATTGAAAAGCACCAAAGTGAAATGGTGGTTTCCGATAACGTGCCAGAATGACACATCGTTGACAACTATATCGTAATAAACATGTGCAGCTATCTGCTTGGCAGCATGTGTGGCATAGAGCTATTGGCACTGCTGTAAATGTAGTGCAGGCTTTTATTACGAAACATGACACACGTGCTGCGCGGCTGTTCACTGCTGTTTCTTTCTGAAGGAATGCATGTCACTTGCATAAACAAAAGCAGCTCGCTGTCGCCACGCTGACCCAATATGGTACTTTCCACAACTACGCATATTCAGGAGCAGAAGCGTTACTAAGAACACTCCCACGACTAACAAGTACCCTGGCAGTGACGACGTGAGCTTAGTAGGTGACACGCTGCACACAACCAGCTAGGGACAATCAGCTGCATCTGGCAGCAGTTGACACGTTTCAATCAAACAGCACCTCTTATCACTCAGCAGCAGATTCCTCTACGTCAGATGCGTATACATGCATCAAGGAAAGCTGAACAAGTCTGTCTGGTCTGTCGTCATGTCAGCCGTTTTGAGTGTTCTATCATACAACAAGTAATTAACTGCCTAAAGCATTCTGATCAACACAGATTCTCAATTACAAACAGTTGGGCTTGGATTCTTTCTGGTTTATCATATTTTAGAAAGTGCACCAAAGTTACGTAAGAATAACAGAGTCGCTCCTACTCATTCTTCTTTGCTAATGTAATTGTGCAGCTCTTGTGTTCAAGGGATGCACCTCAAGCATAATGGATTTTGTTGCTATGCTCGTGCTTGCCGCACTGCATACAGAATGAATGAAATTTTAATTCAATCCTAACAAAACAGACTACTACAGTTGATCTTGGAATAAGTGCGAACACATACTGCAATGTCCCTTTTGTGTTAAACCTTAAACACACCACTATATCAGTGAAAGTTAACCATTACATAGTTTATACATTTGCAGCAGCAATATTGCATGCAAACTATGATAAGCCAACTATGATAAGTTATTACTCTACATCAGCATAGGTTTCTGTAAGTACTGTATTACCAAGCAATAGCTGCACCTGCAGTGGTTATGCACCAAAAAATACAATATTTGAAAAATATGCTCTTCATTGGAACAGTGTGCTTAGCAATACTCACCTTTAAGGGACGACAGCTTCTGTGATGTGGAGGCTGGGCAGGATGTTGCCCTTTCCTTTCACCAAGACTTTTCGGACAAAGTTCCAGTCGTGCTTCGGTTTTTTTTTTTCAGCTCATCTACTGTCCAAAACATCGGACACCAAATGCCAGAACATCAAATCAGACATGACCCAGACCAACGTCCCCGAAGCCCGCTTGCCAATCCAGATGCCAGACCTGACATAAGCCTGCAATACACAATCACACGAAAAAATTGCGTGAACCGAGCATTGCACAATATTAGCTAAAGTCCAGGTTTATTCTCTAAATTTATGAGAAATGTGGCTGTGAAATTGTCATTTTGCCGCAACAGAATGTTGCTGAAATTTCAGTCGAATATATTTTTGCACATCACTAAAAATCCCAAGAAACAATCTTAAGCCCTTTTAGTAAACTAGGAGTAAACATTTTTTTCGAAAGTGTCTTTAGTTTCATTCAAAATTTCTGAAAAGAAGTTTAAGGATAAAGCACAAAAAAAGGACAACATAGAAGGGTGCGGATATGTACAGGAAGTGGGTAGTGATAAGAAAGGTCAATATCAGCACGTGGCATGACTAATCATAAAAGAACTTCGCAGAACCATAAAAAATGATACAAACAGAGATTAGCAGAATGAGTACAAACAGAAATTCAGAAACTGAGCAGTATCATGGTGGCCACAGCATGCGCAAAACCGTACCTTCCAAAAGCACCGATTCTTTTTCGTTCAGGTATACAGAAGACTTGTGCAACAACTTCCCATTTTAATCTGCGCTGCCTCTACAATGATACGAGTACAGTCGTCTTTGTGTTTGCAAACTACTGTGGTGTGATGAAATGAAATAATTGCAACTTTGTTGTGTTTTTCCGCAGTCTTTTTGGCACACACACCTGATCTGTCCTCCTTGTTTACTTTGTGGGTTGACTCTGCAACAGAGACCAGCAGTGTCTCTGCACAGCCTGACATGTTCAGGCGGACCACTTGGGCCTTAAAGCAGGAGTCAATGGCATGGTGGCACGACCTTTCTTGGTTGTACAAACAACACATGCGAATGATAGCCCTCTCGACTAGTTTGCTGTGAGAGGTTGTATAATGCAGCAGGGCTTTGTGTGCAGGAGTTTCTGTACAGCTAACAAACATGGTCAGCACAAAAAGACACCCCAATTTGAAAAACCAATGAAGTTTTTTTTTTCTTTTAGCATCTCATGAGCCAGAGTCAACGAGAAGGGGGTTACTGCATGAGTAAGCCTTCTGCATCCCTGAGTGAAAACATTGGAGTCTTCGGAAGATGTGGGTTTGCACATACCGTGGCCACCATATTTGGCTCAGTTTCTGAATCCCTGTTTCTACACCTGCTGTTTATCTTTTTTGCATCAATTTTTATGGTTCTGCTAAGTTCTGTTACGTTTAGTGATGGCACATGCTGATGTTGACCTTTCATACCACTGTACTCACTTCCTGTGTAAATCTACTGTTCCTCGCAACAAACTAGGCAAGTGCCTGTGTCTTGCCAGCTCTTTCTACTCGTCAGTTTTTCGCGCTTTACTTTTTAGCATCATGAAATACCAACTAGCACAAAACCACCACCCTTCAAAAATGTCTGCCAACATAAACTAATCTAATTGGTAATCAGAGACTGATTTCATTGTACTTGTTACTTAGGCTGCAAAATGTAATTTTTTTATGAATATTCAAGGTTGTCACATGCCATGCCCATCCAAACCTATCCGGATGTGCCCTACAACTACTTTTTTGTGGAGTTTCATCTGAATTTGTTATTTTTTGAGTATTCAATAATGAGGACTGTTTTGCAATCCCTGTGAAGTGTGAATTATTAGTCAGCAATGTGGTTTCTTTATAATATTGCATTTATATTGCTTATTATATTCTTAGTGTAGGTTTTCATGTTTAGTGCTGGTCCTATGAAAAGTATAAACCGAGTAGAGCAAACTAACTTGAAACTTAACAGGGTACTGACAACATGATGACGACTTACAGCGCATAAAAAAAGACTAAAAAAAGTACAATGAGAACGGCAAAGCGCTAACTTACAACTGACCTTTATTGAAGAAAAGCGACGAAATATAAAGGAGACGTGACATACAAAAAACAAGAAACAAAAAAGCTAGGCATAAAACAAATGTAAAAGCTTATAAAAGGCAAACAAAATTCAAAAGACATGACAAGAAAATATCTACTTACATCATGTGTGTCGGTCATGCGCAAGGTCCAAAAATTCATTCTAAAAAGAGACAGGGCGTGCAAACACGGACACAAGAAAGAGGTCAGGACACCACAAACACCATTTGTGGTGTCCTGGCCTCTTTCTTGTGTCCGTGTTTGCACGCCCTGTCTCTTTTTAGAATGAATACATACCAACTAGCTCAGCTCTCTGTTATTCTAAGGTCCAAAAATTCAAACTTTTTTTTCAGTCAATGCAAGAGATGGCGCACTTACACACTTTGTACCCAACCTGGCAATCTCATTAGCCTCAATTATTTCACACCTCAGCTAGGAACTGTACCGTTTTACCACCTGGCACTGGTCAAATACGAGTTTGCAATTTGTAATGTCACACGTGCTACAACGAAGGTCTAAGTGCGTACTGTTGATCTAGTGAACATTATTCTTATGTTCACGCAAACGATCGTTCAGGCACCCATAGGTAGCCAAACTCACTCATAAGTCGACTCACTCGGATTCAGATCATGCCATGAGTGTAAGCCTGAGTGCTAGTAATATTTTGGAGTCCAAGTCAGTCCGACTGAGAAAAATTTAGCGAGTCTGAGTCCGAGCGAGTGCAGCTGAAGAAAATTTTTGGTGAGTCTGAGTCCGACCGAGCCCTAAGAGCAAAATATATTTCTTGAGTGAGTCTGAGTGAGGTCCACTTTTTTTGCCAACCTGTGCTGCTGGCTTGACTGCCATACTGCTTCCTGCACTTTAGAGGAACTGTGTAAACAACACACTCTGCGCATGCAGTGTATCGTACGCAATCTTTCACCTGGCACTCTTGTTCTCGCTTCTCTAGCAAAGTGGTTTTCGTAGCGAGTCAAGATAATGTATTATTCCGTATTATTCTCTTCCTCCTGATTTGATCATGAAATGCGTTGAAAGGATCGTTGATCAGTTTAAGGCACTTTCATTCCAAAACAAGAGCGGAGTAGGTGTAAAATGTTTTCTGGTACTTCTTTTTTTTTTCTACTTGTGCTCCATCTTTGTATCGTGGAATGACATCTACCTGCAAAAAACAGGTATGGGCACTGGGGCTTGCATTGCTCCTGCACTTAGTAATGTGGTTTTGGCCCAGTGTGACCGAGATATTGTGAATCATTCTGCAAGCGAATCTTTCATTACGCTGACGATTTCTTTGTGTTCCTCAAGTGCAAAGACAACTATTTCAATCAAAGGGTCGGTGAAACATTACAGCTCCTCAACAAATGCTTAGATCCCTTAGTTATTATGCACCAAATGCCTGTAAACAATTCAATGCGTTTCCTCGACATTGAGTTGCATCACTGTCAAGATCATGTGTGCTAGGCTTATGTAGCATGTGCTCAGAAGCTGCTTCTGCCTTATCACTCAGCACATTCCAAACAAGTGAAAAGAGGGATAACTAAGCTTTGCTTAAAAAAATTTGGCATATCCCATGCCTTGTGGGAATCAGTCTCATGCAAAGCAATGAGCGAGTAGTTGTCTATGCTGCATTTTTTGGCCTTGAGCCAAGCATTCCGAGGTGGATTGATGTGTTTTTTTAAGCGTAGTATTGCATGCACATTGTGGCGTTATCAGGCACGTCAACTACACTGGCATTTAAAAAGTAACCTATGGCCTGACGTAACGTCACCACTCACTTCAGAGCACATATGACAGCATTGTCAAAACAAAGTGCTCTTTACGGTGCGATGATGTGAATATCATATGTAACTTTCGTTAGCATATTCCTCCGGGATCGAGCAACGCGTGAATATAGCTTGCTGAATCATAGGAATACAAATGCAATGTTTATTAGACTTCTATAAGAGCGGAGCCAACACTGGAACCACAGTTGACATTAACCCGGCATGACGCCTGTATCATAGGAGTACAAATGCAATATTTATTGCTTTGTTATAAAATTAGATAGCTGGCACTGCAACCACAACGGATATTGCACCGACATGCCGTCTGCATAGGGTCTTTTTCCAAAGCAGTTTCAAGATGTGGCGTGGCTCTGTGGTAGAATACCTGACTGCCATGCAGAATGCTTGGGTTCGATTCCTGCTGGGATCCTGGTTTTTATTCTTTGCACTCGTAGGGTCAATGCTACCGATGTCGGTTTTTCTTTACACTCTCGCATTTAAATTACCAATTTCTGTTCTCGCTGTTCCTGGGAAGATATATAAACTACCAATCACCTGTGGTAATAATAATAATAATAATAATACCTGGGGTTTAACGTCCCAAAACCACGATATGATTATGAGGGACGCCGTAGTGGAGGACTCCAGAAATTTCGACCACCCGGGGTTCTTTAACGTGCACCTAAATCTAGCTACACAGGCCTCAAACATTTTTGCCTCCATCGAAAATGCAGCCGCCGCGGCCGGGATTCGATCCCCCGACCTTTGGGTCAGCAGTCAAGTGCCATAACCACTAGACCACCGTGGCGGGGCGATCACCTGTGGTGCATACCCGCCTACCGTGGCCCATGGTATATGGGTATGTGCCACATGTGTCTGGAGGAAAGGGTTTGACGACGAATGCGGCAGGATTTTCATGTTATTCATGTCATTACCAGATAGTCATGAATATTCAGCAAACCCTCTTACCCTCCCATGCTAATTTTGGTCTACAGCAAACTAAGGAGGCAATCACGAGAGCACCCAGACGTAGACGGCTAGGTAGATATAGATACGTAAATAGAAACGTTCAAAGTGCCTTGGGTTCCCTAAGAAATGCTTCATATTTAAAAGAGTCCCGAGAAGTCGTGCGTGCGCTCCTTACAAGCTAGGTACCCAAGGCACGTGGTTACGTCTGTTGCTCAGGCCGTACTAAAATGTACAAAGTCCCATCAGCGCTCTGCTGAGCTGGAAATGCCACCTCTGAGAGCAAGAAAAAGAAAACAGCCATGTTACCGTACATTCACGTTGTGTCACATGGCCTCAAAAAAGTCACTGAACGCTTGAATGTCTGTGTAGCGTTTAGTGCAGCTCAGAAGTTATCCCAGCTTGCCATAAAAATCAAGTCGCTAGAGAAGTGAGAACAAGAGCGCCAGGTGAAACACTGCATGCGATACATTGCATGTGCAGAGTGTGTTGTTTACATAATTCCCCTTAAGTGCAGGCAGCAGTATGTCGGTCATACCAGCAGGTGCCTGAACGATCGTTTGCGTGATCATAACAATAATGTTCACCAGATCAACAGCGGGCACTTCGCCCTTCACTGTAGCACATGTGACATAGAAAATTGCAAACCCCTATTTGACAAAACACAAGTGGTAGGACGGAGCGATTCCCAGCTGACGCACGAAATCATTGAGGCTAATAATATTGCCAGATTGGGTACACAGTGGTGTAAGTGTGCCATCTGTTGCACTGACGGAAAAACAGCTTGAATATTTGTACTTTGAGCATGACCTACACACATGAAGTAGATATTTGTTTGTCATGTCTTCCGACGTTTTTTCTGCCTTCGCAACTTTTTCGTTTTATATTTTTGCGTCTTGATTTTTCATGATGTCACATCTGTTTTTATATCGCGTTACTTTTCTTCAATAAATGTCACCTATAAGTCGTCGCTTTGTGGTTCTCTTCTACTTTTGTGTTTTTTTGTGCAATGTAAGCTGTGATCATGAACCACCAACAACTGGCCTAACATTCTTGAATATTTACTTTCTGTGTTGCATAAAATTCTGGGACATCAATATCCCAGAAAAAACAGTTCTAAATGTCAGAACATCTTAAGCTCATGTAAGGGCTTTCCTGCAGCCAGTTTTCTTTCCCAGATTATAATCATTGTTATGATGGCATGGCCCACAAAGTGATAACGTGGGAACAACACATCGTGGCATTTTGCTGCAATGTGTTGTTCACATCGCTTTGCATTTGCTGGGCAACACAGCTTTGCATTTGCTGGGCATACAAACCGTTTTTAAGCCCTGTTGTACCTTCGGATATGTGTTCATGAAACCCAAAGACCGCACACCCGCAGACGATCAGAGTGGGGTCATCTACAAGTATGATGTGGGGATTACGACGTGACTTAAATCGGCGAAACGGACAGGACAGGTTCAACGAGTTAAAGAACACAAACGAGATGTTGCTAAAGCAACCTGTGCAATGCGTTCTCAGGCGGAGCATGTTGAACACTGCTGGATGATAGGGCACAACTTGCACATAAATGATGCGACGACGCTGGCTTCTGAATGAAGGTGAAGGAAAAAACTCCTGGAAGCGTCATTTATTCGCAGTGACGCATCAGCTTGCAACAACAACCGCGGCTCCCTACCGGACGTTTACAAGGACATATGTCACTAATCATAGTTGACTGGTCGACTACCGCATATTTTTTTTTCTTTTTTGTTTACACTGAGGGTGCCACCTGCATAGGAGGCAGAATGTCTGTCATTTTGTTAGTAATTGTTGTGTTAAATCGGAGTAAACGTTTTACAGCCAGTTCCAAAGTGGTTTTGAAAAAATGCTTCACCGATTCATGGTATTCCTGTCTCTCAGCCGTTTCGCACTCTGCTGCTTTCTAGCCCCCTGCAAAACGTGATTAGCATGGAGCCTTGGACGAACGAGACTATTACCTTGGCGTCCTGATACTTCATTGGGACACCAATTGAACAAAGCTAGAAGCTAAAGTGACAAAAAGGATATATATGCTGAAAAAAAAAAATTGACGTGAATTTAGCAAGCTCTTATGTTGCAACATTATTGAGAGAGAGAGATAATATAATGAGAGAAAGGCAGGGAGGTAAACCAGAATTTTAGCATCCGGTTTGCTACCCTGCACTAAGGGGAGGGGGGAAAGGGAAAGAAAGATGGAAAGGAAAGCAGGCAGAAAAACAGACTTGCAAAAAAAAAAAAAAACACAAATGAATAACAGGACATGTAGTTTACGACATGTAGTTTACAAGTAAACTTGAAGGTGTGTTAAAGACCAACCTCCGACCTTGGTCTTCTGCAGAAAACATAATCCTTGAGAAAATTACGTCTGGCATGAAAAGGATGGGGATGAAGTGAAGACACTGAACTGACAAACACGGGTGCCAACTAATAATAATAATAATAATAATAATAATAATAATAATAATAATAATAATAATAATATCTAGGGTTTTACATGCCAAAACCACAATATGATTATGAGGCACGCCGTAGTGTAGGACTCCGGAAATTTTGACCATCTGGTGTTCTTTAAAGGCCAACTCCGGCGATTTTTCGAGCTCGATGGATCTCAATGAAATTCGCTGGGCACGTTCCTTTGCACGTTTCCGCCATTTATGCCAAAATACAGGCTTGAGACATGCGCAGATTGTTTGCAAATGAATTTTAAAGATTGTCTGCAAACGCCTCCTGGCTTCGCACAATTATCGGCAACATTGCGTCTGTGACGTCAGTATTGGGAAGGCGGCGGAAGTGACGCAGCCGAGGGCACCGCTAACTTCGGCGCTTCGGCCGCTACAGCGAGCGTCTGCTGTGCACAAGGCGACAGAAAGCGTTGGTTTGGCCGGCGCTTCGCTGGTCGTCCCGGCTGTCACAGTTTTCATACTCCGCGCCGGCGTGACCGGCATGCCTTGCACGACTTCCGGTTCGTTCGTAACAACGTCTACGTCATACGTAGTCAGTACACTCAGTTGGGTTTCGGTTTCGGTGTTGCGCTTTTTTGCTTATTTAAAACTATTCTCCAATTTGCCGAGTATTTCTGCTATCGTGCCCGTAACAGGAGTGTCTCAGGAACATAAAAGCACCATTACTTTGACATGGCCAAAAAATCGCCGGAGTTGGCCTTTAAAGGGAGACTAAAGGCAAATATTAAGACGACGTTGATTGTTGAAATAGCGGTCCAGAAACCTCGTAGTGCTACTTTTGTGCCATGGAAGTTGACCATCTGGTTATATTTAAAGGGACACTAAAGGCAAATATTAAGTCGACATTGATTGTTGAAATAGCAGTCCAGAAACCCCGTAGTGCTACTTTTGTGCCAAGGAAGTTGACCATCTGGTGTTCTTTAAAGGGACACTAAAGGCAAATATTAAGTCGACGTTGATTGTTGAAATAGCGGTCCAGAAACCTCGTAGTGCTACTTTTGTGCCAAGGAAGTGCTTATTTTGAAATAAAATCATGTCTCAGTGGTCCGCACCGCGTTAGCACACTTCAAGTCACCCGCCTGAAAGTGGTCGTTATCACGTCACTGTAGCCGTGCCCAACGTTGCCCGCCTTTACTGCGCGGCGGCGTGCACTGGCGGTGTGCACCATTCGGGCATCCGGCAGCGTCACATGCATGTGGCATTTTGTCGAACTTTCAGTCAGAGCGACTTTCACGAGCATGCAAAACACACGCGGCAGTACGCGATACTAAAACTACCACTGAGACGCGACTGCCTGAGCGAAGCAGGGCACCGGGTGAAGCGCAGTTAAACGAAAAAAGAACCTTTGAACCACGCGCGCTGTTCCCCATGGCAACGCAAAAGAGGCTCTTTTTTCCATGAATCAAACAGAAATGAACAAGCAGCATTTTATTAAGTCTCTTGATGGACGGAAGGTTCTTTTTTTATTGCAGCTAGTTTGATTACTAGTGATTAATTGTAGTCGGACGCTCTCACGTCATCGGGATCATTTCCAAAATGTCCCACTCGTGGCGCACGTCGTGTGATACATTTAGCTTAATTTCTCGGTAAGTAGGGCACTGCTGTTGATAATATTGCCGTTTTACATGTTGTCATACATTGAGCTTTCACTCTGACATAAATTGTTATTTGCCTTTAGTTTCCCTTTAATGTACATTGACATCGCACAGTACACGAGCCTCTAGCATTTTGCCTCCATCAAAGTGCGACCGCTGAGGCCGGGATAGAAGCTACGACCTTCGGGTCAGAAGTTGAGCACCGTAACCGCTACACCATAGTGGCGGACAAACGCCAACTTCCAAGTGTTTATTTCCAGAAACCATGCTGATTTATGCATGCTGCCGAGCAAGGTAATCTCATCACAGATATAGTAACATGAATGAACAAACAAATCATCATGAGCCACTTACCCAACAGAGTCGAGACATGCAGCCAGAAACTGCATTGACCCAAGCTGACACAGGAACACATGTCCATTACAGGATCCATCCGAGTGAGAAGCAAAAGGGCAGCGCACAACCTAAACTTGACATGTCTACAGGCTATCTTTCAAAAATATCATTTCTATGTCACTTAAATCTAGTGATAGCGCACCAATGCACTGACTGCCTGCCCTTTTTATTAGGAACGCCGCAATTGTCTCCTTTTCAGTACGGCTGCTTGCTCTCCCTAGAAATGTGGTTTGGCTGAAGTGCGGCGTACAACCGCAGTGCTTGCAGTGGTTGCCAAGTGCCTGCCCACGTTGCTGCTGACTGGCAAGCAGTGATCCCTTGCACGATCGTTGAAACACCGGCCCTTTTGGCCGATGTACACCCTACCGCAGCTTAGACCACTGCAAGCGCTGTGGATGTGCGCCACACTACAGCCAAACCACATTTATAAGGAAAGCAAGCAGCCACACTGAAAGGAGACAATTAAGGCATTCCTAATAAAAGGGCAGGGTGTCAGTGCATTGTCGCGCATCACTACATTTAAGTGACATAGAAGTGACGTTTTTGAAAGGGCCTGTACATGTCAAGTTTAGGTTGTGCGCAGCCTCTTTTACTTCTCACTCGGATTCATCATTCAATGAACACGAGCTTCCGGCGCATGTCTCAACTCTGTTAGATCAGTGGCTCATGAAGACTTGTTTGTTCATTCATGTTACGATATCTTTAATGCGATTACCTTGCTCGGCAGCATGTATAAATCAGCGTAGTCTTTGGAAATAAACAGTTGGAAGTTGGCACCCATGTTTGTCAGTTTGTGTCGTCACTTCATCCTCGTCCTTTTTGCGCCATACCTATTTTTCTCAAGTACTGAACCAACTATCTCAGCAACAAGCCCCGCTGAAGACAATCCTCTTAGTGAACACAGAAGTAACTGTAACTTTGTTTCCTGTTACAGTTACTGCATAAAAAGGTAACAGTGTTACATCTACAAGTTCCTCCAACTTAAAAGTAACTAGTTACAGTCACAAGTTACTGAAAAAAGTAACTAGTTACCGGTAACGCATAACTAGTTACTAGTCACTGCACGATACAGTTTCTGTGTTACGTTGCATTGATTATCTAGTAAACAAAGGAACTAAAGCTCATTCTAAAAAGACAGGGCATGCAAACACAGACACAAGAAAGAAGTCAGGACACCACAAACACCAACTAACAACTGAAGAGACGCACAACGGTGGAAAAGAAAGAAGGCACGAAAACTTATCTGCGCATGCCCATGCAATAGGCGAACCTATCAATCCGGCACACATGGGGGTCTACGTGAAGATAACTGTTAAGGCATTTGATTTCATCTTTATGCAAGTTAATCGACGGTTGGCTCACACATGCACTACCACTATTTTCGATATGCCATGCTTCAATCACCAGGCGCGTTTCTTCATTTCTATGCCGGTACAACACTGCGCATTCATTTAATTTTGGCGTACACTTACAATCTCGACAATGTAAAGATAGATTAGAAAGTGTGCCTCCGGTTAGCGATCTCTTATGTTCCAATAATCTCTGGTTAATGCAGCGGCCCTTCTGTCCTACGTAGAAGCGGCCGCAGCTGAATGGGACATTATACACCACACTTGTACGGCAATCAGTGAATTTGTTGGTGTGTTTTACGAAACAAATATTGGTCCGCTTCTTGTTTTTTACTCGGTCACTCTTCCTCTGCACAGCTGTACAAATCTTACCTAGCTTATTGGCAGCCATGAAAACAACATTAACGCCGTATCTACTTCCTACTTTCTTTAGCCTGTGAGATACGCAATGAATGTACGGTATACCTACGACACGTTTCTTCCCACCGCTTTCTGCAACCATGCTCGGACTTAACATAATGGACTTCTTTAAACGTTCAGCGACAGTGGCCACTGCATCACAAAGACACCCTACATCTAAAAGACGGGTAACCTGCGCGTTAAAGCTATCACTCATTTTGTGCTCACATGACTTGGTGAGGACTGACTTAAGGCAAGACATGGCGATGCCGTTTTTTACAACCTTCGAGTGCTTCGACGAAAAATTTAACAGCGGTTTCGAAGATCTAGGAGAATATTGCCAGCACACGTGGTTCTTCTGAAATGTTAAGGAAACGTCTAGAAATTGTATTCCATTATTCTGAGGCACCTCTTTAGTAAAGCGCACCCCTCCTTCATTTACTTCAAATTTTTCGCTCACCGAGGTTACCACTGTTTCAAAGCCCTCACCACTACAAAAAAATCAAGTAATCGTCCACGTAACGAAAAACCTTAACCGAATTACCTCAGGCGCCTTCCCAAAGTCTGTCAATATTGCTAAAGTATATATCACAAAGAACCGGAGCAACCTTAGAACCAATATACATCCCTGATTTCTGCACATAAACGCCTTCCTTCCAACCTACAAGCGTCGACTTTAAATACGTGGAAAGAATTTCTAGAAAAGCCCCGATAGAAACACCACATTTATCGGTGAAGACAGTCTCGTGCCCTTGTTTGTTAATACATTCATTTACACATTTTAACAAGTCCTCATGCGGCAAAGAGTAATAAGGTCTTCAATGTCAAGATGAGTGGAAAGAAACAACAGTTCACTGAAGAGTACAAGAAAAAAGTAATTGAATTTGCAGGGGCATGTGGAAGCCTGGAAGCACAGCCCGAGTCCAGAGATTCTGAGTAAAGCTTTTGCTATGGGCAATGCCAGAAGAATTGCATCATGACATGCAGCAATCAAATGAAGCTCCTCAAGACAAATTACAATCGCATCATAGTGCCATGTTGTTAAGCAGCCAGATGGCTCCCTTTTCATTCCCAAGGGTAACTGTATACGAATGCGAGTGCTTGGCTCATCACAAGTATGCTTTAAGAGAGTTGACTGTTGGGCTAGTTGGTGTTTAGACATGGGAACCATCGTTAAAAGCACAACACCACACAACACAAGAGAAGACCAGACGAGCACAGGCGCAAACCGCCCTGTGCACGCCTGTGCTCGTCTGGTCTTCTCTTGTGTGGTGTTGCGCTTTTAACGATGGTTCCCATGTGATCACAAGTGCTCGGCTGGGGACTGTCACATGTGCTCAGAATTCATGCCATGTTCTGCACACACTCCAATACACACTACCATTTCCTACAAATGAATAGACCTTTTTCAAGCACACGAGCGCCACTAACGGGCGCGCAAGCGCTCATGGGAAAAGTGTGTACGCCGCAGCAGTTGCCGCACCGAGCGCGTGGGCCTCACGCTTTGCCTTTCCGCTTACGCCGTGCCAGCACATGTCAGATCAAGTGAATGCAACAAGGTGTAACATAATACTGCGTAAATCAGTCGTGAACTACTTCTGTGTTTAACTACGACGGCCTCTCTACGATTTCCATCTGTGTTCCCGCGTGTCACTGCCAGACCACCTGAGCGGTTCCGAAGCGTCATTATTATAATTTCTTTTTTGGCGCCAGCATGCCCTACAGCATAAGTTAAACAAAGAGATACAACTGGGTTTCCTAGACAAATTCCGCGAGCGGTCATTACAATTCGTGAATCGTGGATCCATTCGAAATCAACGCCCACTGACACTGTTGACAAGCACAAGGAAGGTCGGGCTCTAATATTTAAAGATTGCGCAAGACAGTATCTCACCTCCTAATCTTTCTTTCGCGTGCCGAGAATGTAAGTGCACATCAAAGTTCGATGAATGCGCAGTTTTGTACCGGCACAGGAATGAAGAAACACAATGATTGAGGCATGGCATATTGATAGCAGTGATAGCGCACGCGTGAGTTTACTTGGTGGAGAAGAAGAAATTAAATGCCGTAACAGTTATCTGTCACGTAGACCTCCACACGTGCCGGATTAATAGGTTCGCCTATTGCGTGGGCATGCGCAGATAAGTTTTCGTTTTTTCTTTGTTTTGTTTCTTTCGCCGTTGTGCGCCTTTGCAGTTGTTAGTTGGCGTCTGCAGTGTGGTGTCTTGACTTCTTCCTTGTGTCTGTGTTTGCACGCCCTGTCTTTTAGAATGAATTTGGTGTTACAGCGCATATTTAATACATCTTGATGATATCGGCACGCGATAATAGACATGCTGCTTGAAGGGGTACTGACACAAAATTTCGCGGCCGAGATAGCCTGCTGGATCGATTCCCGTGTACGTGCGTGTACCATCTGCAAAATATTGACAGCGAATAAAGCTTGGAAGGTATTTTATATGAATTTTGAAGTTCGCGAGCGCGATCCAGCATTATAGGCTGCACCTGGTGCATAGACACCCTCGGAGGTGACCCGAGGTGACCCCCCTACTTCCCCTATGTAACCGTTGCAGCTGGTACAAGTTATGATGACGTCGTAGCCGCCATTTCTGTTTTGACGCGCTTCCCGACGAATCGCTCCTCGCCAGCGGGTCGAACCTGAAGTGATTCGCCACGTCGAAAATTCCTTCCATCCTCGCCGCAAGAAAATCGTCGCCATCAGACGACGATGAGCCCCACGACGACAGACCGCGCGGAAATGCGTCACTGTTCTGCGTGCTTACGTGACCGAGCATGTCACTCGCTAGGTGGTGATAGTTGCATCCGGCGGCTTGTAGTTTTTGGAGCTCTGTCAAACCGAAACTGAGGCTGTGTCGGTAATGAGGAGCTTGTAATTAATTATATGTCGCGTGCTGCAGCAAACGATGTGCCGTGTTATAACTAACAGGCCCCCAGCAACACATTGCAGCAAAAAAAAGCGGGGCGAAAATTTTTGTGTCAGGACTCCTTTAACTGCTACATCCGATGCATATCCGCTCGGTAATACCGACACTGCACTGTGTTAATTCTTTCGCATTTCATGCGTGTAGATACACGCAGACGCGTCCGGATGTGTGCAGTATTTACGGCGTAAGAATAATCAAGAAGCGGCGACGTGTTCTTTTCGTTTCGTGATCCCACCGATATCATGGCCCAACGAGCAGCAGGTGAGCGAACAGCCGGCTCGCTCGGCGTACACACTTTTCCCATAGTGCTCCATGCGCCCGCGAGGCGCTCTGGGATTGCTTAAAAAAGGTCTATTGCATCTCCAAACACGTCTGCATCACTGGGCTATCAATGTTGTTACATTCCTTGTTTATCTGTAGTTTCAGGGATAGATAACTCATCGTGCAGTCCAGCTTCTCAAGAAACTGCAGCAATGCCCTCATAGCCACTCACGCTGAAGACCGGGTAGCCCAGTGCCCTAGGACTTGGTACTCTGTGACAGGGCAGTTGTCATCTAGCTGGCCCAGTGCGGCTGAGAGGACAATGTCGGCTCTTGAGACAGTGCTTCTGTCATGTCTTTGTTGTGTCGTTACAGACTCCTCTTTCATCCCCGTTTTCCCTCCCCAAGTACAGGGTAGCCAACCGAAGTATACTCCTGGTTAACCTCCCTGTCTTTCCTCTACCTTTCTCTCTCTCAAGGATAGATGCTTGGGCAAGTTGGTACAAAACCATTTGTCCAACAAACAGCCTTTTCTGTCTCTTTTAGTGTTTTGTGACATAACTGCAAACTTGCTCTACACTTTTTATTTTTTTTAAGTCTGAAGTTTATTAAATAGTTGAGTTGAGTTACATGGTTAGCATATTACAGCAAGTGGTCCCACAGTTTCAGAAAAACTGGCAGGGACCCCATCCATGTTCCCCCATGGTTACATGGATGGGGTATTATAAAATACAGCAAAAATATACGGACGTGTAAGCAATAATGAACAGCCTGATTAACAATAGGAATAATATCACTACATAACACAATGGTAATACTCACTATTGAAAAAAAAGAAATGACATGAAGACAGGAATAACAAAAAATAAGATTAAGCCAGATTACGGTGATCATGGTGTGATGGTGAAAAAAAAACAGTTGGCAGATATTGCATTTGTAATATATGCTTAATTTTCATCCACTTCAATAGCATAGTGCACGATCATGCAGCACGAGTGTCACAAGGGAACTATCGATCGCGGCTGAGCATCAATCAGGGTCGAATTTGTCGACTGGGATCGGTACCTCCACGCCCTCATCTCGCGTAAATACGACAATCCCAATCAGGAAACTCGGTCCCGATCTAAATTCCACCGTGTGACACCCGATATGAACTAGCTCGTTTTGCCGCTATGCTGAACCTAGTCTTGTCGCATTATGACCGTGTCCGCTCAGATGATAATTAGTAAGACAAAGAACATACCATGCTTTACGGCGAGCTTTAAGAGGAATGAGCAAAAACTTACCAGCCAGGCGCAGCACTCTGGTTGCTCTGGTATCCATCCCAAGTGCCGTCACCGCCGTTCCACCACATCTCGTACGGAGCGGTCGGGTTTACCGGACCGAAGTATTGCACAGTGGATATGGTCGACTACCGCAGTGGTCGCATGAATCTCATATTCTACGAAAACAGGCATTGCGACAGTACACGAAAATTTGTAGGAGCCCACGATGCGCTTACAGTATGCTCTTACCGCCGGCAACACGAAAGCTATGGATACGGATTGGATCCGCATACGACTTCAACAGGTCGGAGCGGTTACTTGTGTTTTCAGTCCGTAAAAGCGTAGCCTTTGAGATTTAAACACAATACTCAGAGATAACCGTTGTTTCAAATATATGAGCTTCTGCACCACATAAGAACCCCCCCCCCCCAAAAAAAAGAAAAAAAAGCAGGAAAAAAAATGATACACTACTTCAAAACTGCTGTATCGTACTATCTGTGCATGAAAGGAGGCACACTAAATGAACCCGCTCAGCACCGCGCACTTCCTTGTGTTGTTTATTTTTGTTTTCCTAATGAGTAAATGCTGGTCAACACAAAGAGGCCAACAAACGTTTTAGGCACAGCCGTCGCGATCATGGGTAGCGCAACACGTTGTGTAAAGTGGTGTTGAAACTGTTGAAACGTCTTGCACGTGAACAACTTCACACCACTACAAATGCTGAAAACTAACAAATACCAGCAGCCATACCATGCATTTATTTGGTAACACACTGGACGTAACGTTACGGTTGAACGTGTCTTTTGATTTAATACTGAAAGACGAGCTAGTTGGTATGAGTGCATCGTAACTTATTTTAGCGCACACTGACACACGGACACAGACACACGGTGTACCCTTCTTTTCTGTGTCCGTGTGTCAATGTGCGCTAAAATAAGTTACGATGTCTTTTGATTGCCTCTTGGGTTTGGTCTGCTTGGGAGCAAACGTCATTCGTGATGTTTGCACGTTTAAATGTACTACGTGGGCAGAGGGCACAGCGACTGTGCACACAGAACACATTGAACATAAACATGCGCCACAGTGCATACACGGCAGCCGAAGGCCAAATGCTGCAGTGAGTTTTCAAAAACGGGTCGGCAAGTTATGATCGCGTCACGACCACGAAACAATGTCATGACAGCAAACGTCATTCGCCGTGTGTGCTTCAAAAACGTCGGAACACGTTGAAATGTACTGATTCCCCTTTCGTAGAAGAAGCCGAGAAGACGCACGTGTCCACAATGCATATAGCTAACACACAATACCAAACTAACGTGCTACCTACGGTGATTCTGCAGAACCAAATCACCACTAAAACCCCAACCTTTGCCACACCAGTGAGCCTCGGCGGAGAGCCTTGGCCAGCTCCAACCGCTCCAACCTCGAGCATCAGCTAACGCTGGTTGCTATCGAGGGGCCCAGGACGTGGCCCGCGCGCGAGCTCACGGTATCCCCGACTAAGGGCGCCTCTATGTATCTCCTCAAATAAAGACGTTTATCGCCAACCTTGGATGACTGTGCCGTCGTCCTCGCACTCACTCTATCAGCACGTACGATTTCGGGGGATTTCTTGAATATCAAACTGTACTGCAATCATGCAGACTGATGTTTCAACTCGAGCAGGGCATATCGCGAGCGAGCTCCTTTCACGTAAGCGAGCGAGCGCGTGCGTGCACCCGTGCACCGCGATAGCCGGGTCGGGCAAGGACCCTCGTGCAGAGATTCCCCCAGCTTCCATGGAGTTGGGGGAATCTCTGCACCCGTGTGCAGAGATTCCCCCAAAGAGCACAGATAATAACCTGGCTTGAGTCATTGGTTAGATAAACAAGGACCCCTTGTTTATCTGCACACCCCCATAAAGATTTGTAAACTGAAGTATAGCTAGTTGGGCAAGTCGGTGCACAGTTTCAAATAAGCAAATGGCTAACCCTTTCTCCTTCACAGCCACTTGCTGTGTGCCCTGTTTGCTTAATTCCTTCAAGCATATCTCATCCATACACAGCCAAATGCAAGCATGCACATTCTCACCGTGGTTATCTGTAGATGTAACAAAACATCTGCACACTTCTTACAAGAAAAAAATGGCAGATTTCACCTTATGTGACAACTTCATATATGGAAGCTTTAAATAAAGGAAATGTGGGAGGAAGTAACATCCAGAATCTTCACAATGAGTAAGCTGTAGTTGGGGGTGCTGGAATAATTTCCACCCCCTGGTGACTGTTGATGTGTGTGCATAGCAGAACTTAAAGGCAATTTGTACTTTTGCCTCCGTTTAATACGACTGCTGATCCTGAAACTAACTTGGTAACTACTTTGTTGTGTCGTATCTAGTGGGTAATATAACCCTGGGATCTTGTTAACGTGGGCTAGCTGAGCTTATGTAAGCGCTTAGGTACAAGAATAGGTGTGCCATATGACGGTAAGAATGTAGAGTGCTCAGAAGTGTGGGAGCCCGACGAGCCCTGAGGGAGCAAGACACAACCTACCTTAATTGATCGAGCTAGCTTCACAAAGAAAGAGATGGGTTGTACAAGAGAGAGAGGAGGCAGGATTTAGGAGGACCGAAACTGGCCACAGGATGGTTGCACCTTGCAAAATCCTTCATTTTTTGGCAATAAATCTTCAACTTATCAAGCGAAACCAGGTGAAATTATCAAGCATCTTTGGAAGCTGTATCGTTTTTTGAAATCTGAAAGGAGTATCTGTCTGCTTCAGCTGAGTTGTGCTGGTCAGCTCATTTACTTCAGTGTTCAAATAGGATGCTTTCTCCCGTTTAAACTTCTTACTATTCTCTCATCAATTCTTTTATGGTGCCTTTGGCCCATACTCTTCATTTTGATGGTTGGACTGTGACATGCCGTGTTCTTGTCTTGGGCTCAGCAAATCATTCGCTTGTTGATCATGGTGAAACATTGCGTTTTGCCTCTTCATTTTCCTTTCTTCCCTTGCATCGACTGTTTTGGGTTGTAGCAGCACTAATGCTGCAGAGTCATTCTGGTGTGGCAGCTCATGATAGCTCTCAATTTCAAAATCTGATGAGTGCTGCTTCAAATTAGTTTCACCTTTTAGCGACATTTGTACAATTAGGTGCAATCTTGTGAATATGAGGTTGTTCTCAACTGTGAGCTCATCTTTTTATGTGAAGTATACGTGCACGTCTTGGGGTATTTGGCACTTACCTGCAGGCTACGTACAGCCAGCCTGTCAATATGAGGGCTTTTATTTTTTGCAGTGAGTAACCAGTTGGTCACAGACCGCTGTGCACAGTTGTATATTCGCTGTATGTTGACATGTCTAGCTGAGGTGACATCAACAGCTGCACTGATGTCCACTTGGAACTGCATTTGTTTGCAAGTAGAAACTTGACATAATACAGAAGGTCCCAAAGTAAAAACTGTCATTCACTTCCATTCACTTTAGAAGTATGTGGATTGAGCTTGGTTTGTAGCTTTTTTAAAGTGCCAAAATTGTTTCATCCTCATTATCTAACACCAGGCCAGCAACTACCTTCAATGATGGTCTTGCTGCATTAATTACTGTGAGGTACTGGCGCAGCATGAAGCTCTGCTTGAAAGTTCACCGTTGTTCTGCAGTGTTTCTTCTAGTAGGATTTCACTGATGTAGAATTGTTCTCCATTGGTTATGCGCTGATGTTACTTACTGGTTTACCTCTAACACAATGTTTCATGATGCCTTAGTTTAAAAAAAACAGCGCAGAAAACCACAGGGAAACACAGAAAGGGAACACGAATAGTGCTCAGGCCCATAGTCAGGGCAGTGCCCAAGGGGCCCGCCCTCCAACACCCTTCCGAAATTTTGGTGAGGGGGTGTTTTACCGAAATAAATAGAAAGTAGGCATTTTCTGTCAGTCAAGGCCTTTAGCAAGTAGTTTACATATAGCTCAATGGGATATATGTTTCATTTTAGGTAAGCAAGGTAGCCGTACAAATATAGCGCTCTACTGCCAAAAACATCATGCCTACAGCAAGTATGCATTTAATAAATATATCACCTTTGTTAAAATGCTCTAAAGGGTTCTGTTGCTGACTAGACTTCAAGAGTTGAGTCCCGACTGCATAAATTCATTTGCCTTCTTAGACAACCATCTTAGCTGGTTATTTTTGCATATGTACAGCTGTAATCAATATCTAGTTAGGGCTTCACACGTGTGACAGAGGCGTTGATTCTTGGTCTTGCAACATAGACATCTGCAGCAGAATGCCTACTGTGATTTCAATTATCTAGCTGCACTGTGGCATATTGTGCAGTCTTCAAGGCAGTGCCATCAACATTCAGATGTATGCATCCATATTTATTTATTTATTTATTTATTTATTTATTTATTTATTTATTTATTTGTTTATTTATACCCTCAAGGCCTGAGGGCATTACAAAGGGGAGTGGTTAAAAGACACAATTGAAGATCCTAATGAAAGAAGGGGATTTGCTCGAGGGGCTCATTTCTTGGTTTGACACGATGACATAAAACCAACAGGCAATTAAACCAAGGAAAGCATAGGGGACATTATTTCTTGTTTTTAACTGTAGTGTAGCAAATATGACATGAATAGGAATGTATTAAAGCGAACCAAAAAACAACACTTCAGATTCCTAGTTACACAATGTTAGTTGATGATTGACAAAAACTGAAAATGCCTTGTATAGATGCGAGTGATCTAGGAAGGTGGTTCCAATCCTTCAAACTCTGAGGGATCACTGAGCAGGAGAGACTTCTATTGCGGCATGTGGCGATACTAATTTTATTATTATGACCAAGGTGTGCAGGAATAAACAAAGGTGGGGAAAGTAAATCATGTTGGATCGGTGGGATATAGTAATAAATTTTATGAAACAATGATAGCCTGAAAATTTTGTGGTGGGATGCCGTTGATGGTAATTCGAGAACAATTTTCACGGACATTACACTTGCTGCATGGTTATAGTTGTAAGTCATAAATCTGGCAGCACTATTTTGAGCAAGTTCCATTACAATAAGTAGTTTGCTAGTAGTATATGGATACCATATAGCAGCCACATATTCAAGTTTACTTGTGATAAGTTTTGTAAATGATGAACTTGAGAGAGGAAGAGGCAGAAGAGACGTTACGGCGATGATAACCTAGCATGTGATTAGCATTGCTAACACTAATAGTTATGTGTAGTGTTTAGTCAAGATCAAAGGTAGTCTGAATGCCAAGATAGTGAAATGTAAAGACAGGTTCAAATGACGTGCAATTGAAAAGATAACAGGGAGGGGTAGTGGCAGTTCGAGTTGAGCGGGGTGCTTTGCATTTTTTATGATTTAGCTCCATGAGCCACATGTTCCAACAGTTAGATACAGCATCTAGGTCATTTGTAAGGCCGTAATGTCATTATTGTTGTTAATTTCATGAAATGTCAATTGTCCACAATGAGGTGAATATCAGAAGTTCAGAACACACAATTTGAAAAGTCAGCAATGTATATTAAGAGGAGCGAAGGGCCTATAACAGACCCTCTGGTGCAGCAGAATGAACAGGCTTGCTAGATGTCATGCCATTGCATGCAACAGACTGAATAACCAAGGTGAGAAGACGAGTGTCTATATTTAATTTGCTTTGTTTGAAAGGGGCCCTGCAACACAAATTAATTATGTAATTTTCATCGCTTCTTTTCGAACTGTGGAATGCACCGAGATTGTTGCACAAGTGGCAACGTCAAAAACAAAGCTGTTACAATTTTATTTCAACAGAGAAACCACATTAGTTTGGGACTAGAGTGACACACAGTGACTATTTTGACGATAGGAAACGATGCTTCATCACGTGGGAGCAACGACATTGGATGGGCGTTTTGATTGGTTTGACGCGTCAAGTCACACATAATATTCACATGGTGCCAGATAGGCCACACTATTGTGCAGCCTATCCGGGAAAATTATAAAAGCACTCTTTATACTTCCTCAGATACTAAAAGATTTCTGTTTCTGAATATGAAATTTTGAAAACAATTGCCAAACGACGCTAGGTGCACTGCACAACGGCCACCATGAGGAGAGTCGTCCGGTATGTCTCTGTAAGAGGTGCGCGGTGATTAGAACCAGCCTTTGCCATTCATCGCAGTCCCCTGTCCCCCTACTAAGTCAAAGTGTGGGGCAGATTTTGCACCCCTCCCTCTCTTAGGTGACTAGGGAGGCACAGATGAAATAACATTGCAAGGCCCCTATAAGAGAAGAAGTTTGTGACATACTTTATCAAATGCTTTCTAATGAACGACAAAAATACAGTCAGCCATTGAAGAACAATATATATATAGGTGCAATTCGTGAGTGAAGGAAAGAAGTTGGGTTTCATAAGAAAATAATTTACAAAACCATACTGGCTGGTGAAACCGAGATGGAGTCAAGAAACTTTATTGGCTAAGATGATAACATATATCCTTGAGCATTTCACATGAGATGCTAGTTAGGGAGACCGGGTGGTAAATGGTTGGCCACTGGACTTGTGGACAGGAATCGCCTTCTGATCTTACAGTAGTAGCCACTCAAAATTTTTTTTGAAGGAATGATGGATGAGTGCATAATGTTCTAAAAAAAAAAGCTGTGTTAATGAGGACTGCACCAGGACTAGCAGATATCACAAAATGAGTCAACAATTCTTTGGATGACCACAAGCCATGGCTTCACAGTGGTATGGAAGAATGGGCTTTCCGTCCACTCCTGTTCTCACAGACTGCCCTATTTGTGGAGAGCTCATTGGAAATGTTTTTATTTTATGTTATTGTCAATCAATCACACTGATGTATACACAACAAAAAAAACAAGAAAAAAGAAAAAAAGACACTGGAGAGCGGATTGGCGGGAGGGAGGGGGGATGCCTGGGCGGGGGACTGTGCACGAACGGGGAGGAAGGGTACACAGAATTTTATTTCAGGCTGCGTAAGAACGCGTGCCTGCCACGCTCTTCCCATAGCTACGACACGTACTGAATACATGATCACTCGTTTGCGGTGCCACTTAGTCATTTATGCCTTACACTTTGTGAAAGGCCTTGTTTCAGAGAATTTCGAGGTGCCACACTTTATGCACATCGAGTGTTCTGTACGGCCGCAACCACTCGGTTAGTGTACCCAAATTTAGGATTTGCGTCATAGATGTCGTTGCAGAACAATTAATTAGGATAAGGCGACCGACCACAGCACGCCAGTTTTGGGGCTCGCGTGCGCAGTTGACACACAGAGTCGCTCTTCTAGATGCATCAGGGGCGTAGCCAGAAATTTTTTTCGGGGGGGGGGGGGGTTCAACCATACTTTATGTATGTTCGTGCGTGTGTTTGTATGTGTGCGTGTATATATGCGCAAGCAAAATTGAAAAATTTCGGGGGGGGGGGGTTGAACCCCCCCCCCCCCTTGGCTACGCCCCTGAGATGCCAGGCGGGAAAACGCTCGTTCTGCCACAACACACGTATATATGTCCAGCTGTGAAAGCAAAGATGGGCCACGCATGCGTCACGTAGAGGTTCATCAATTGCTGACTATACTTGCGGCGATCCTTTTTCAGGCATCGATCTATCGAATACTTGCTGTTTTCTCTCATGCTTTGATGAACGCGCGCATACGAGTTAACACGAAGAGGTGGCCGCGCGGGCCCGTCTCATCGCATGCGCCATATGCAACGCTCGCTCGGTTGCTGTGCCACGGTGTCGGTTTCGGAAAGCGACATCGTTTTCGGAGTTTTCGGTGCAAACAGCGAGGTCATTGCATGCGCACGCTTATGTGCTCACGCAAATATGTCCTAGCGTGGAAGCAGAGGCGGCCTGGCCACGCATGCGCCTTTATATGAGGAATCGATCTATCGAATGCTTATTGTTTCATGTTCTATCGGTCTGATAAACGCACGCATGCGAGGCGGCCGCACGGGCCCGCCGCATAGCTGGCGTCATATGTACAACGCTCGCTCGCTCGCCGTTTGCCACGTTGTCGGTGCCGGAGAGCTATGTAGCTAGTGGAATGTTTTCGGCGCAAACAGCGACGTTATCGGTGTCGGTCGTGCGCAGACGAGAATCTTATCGTACCGAGCTCTTTGTCGGAGGTCGGCAAAGAATACTCTTGTCGTACAGACAGGCACATTTGTCGGTCTCGGAGGTCGGGAAAGAATGCCCTTGTAGTACCGACAGGTACCTTATCGGTCTCGAAGATCGGCAAACGAGACCCTTGTCGTACCCACAGGTGCCTTTGTCGGACCGACAGTTACCTATCACGGGCCGACAGTTACCTTTGACGGGCCGACAGCTACCACTGTCGGGCCGACAGCTATCATTGTCGGGCCGACAGCTATCTTTGTCGGACCGACAGGGGCGCTTTGTCGGATTTTTCGACTGGGCTATGACGTTACGTTGGCACTCACGTTTGAGGTGATATGTAAATTTTATAGCCACGAAGTTCATTGCACGGTGCGATGATATGCATATCAAGCGCAACGATTGACTATACTTCGTGGCGTCATAGGTGCACAGATGTAATGTTTATCACATTGAAATGAAATCCGATAGACAACTTCGCAACCGCGATTGGCGTTTTCCTGACATAACGCTTGTACAGGGTCTTTTCTTCAAAGCAGTTTGACGAACTGGCATGCCTCTGTGGTAGGATACTTGACTGAATGAAGAATGTCTGGCATAGATTCCGGCTCAAGCCATGATTTTTATTCTTTGCTTCCATCGGAATATTTTACCTATCGACGATGACACGGGCTTCTTCACGCTGTGCCTTTGTGATTACCAGAGTCTGACTTGATATCGAGTGTTAATCACGTGTGATGAAAACCCACATTACGCGGGCAGCTGCATGCGGGTATGTGCTACACATGACTACTGAAATGTATTCCACGACGTGCGCAAACAGGGAAGGCGCGTTATTCGTGTCATGACCTGCGAATCGTGTCCGTCATACACTGAAGTCCTCCTATGCCAATTTTTGGTAAACCAAGTTCAACAGAAGACTACGGGAGTGAAGACGTAGGCTGCTAGATAGATAGATAGATAGATAGATAGATAGATAGATAGATAGATAGATAGATAGATAGATAGATAGATAGATAGATAGATAGATAGATAGATAGATAGATAGATAGATAGATAGATAGATAGATAGATAGATAGATAGATAGATAGATTTAGGGTGCCTTTGATTCGCTAAGAAATGCTTCGAGTTTAATCATTCTCGCGAATGTACGTCCCGAAACAACGATATGATGATGAAAGGCGCCGTAGAGGAGGCATCCCGAAATTTAGCAACCGGGAGTTCTTTAATGTGCATATTTCGCCTCCAAATCAACTGTGTGTGTCACGACTTTAACATATTTTATGGTTAACTGAGGCCTGAAATATAACGTGTAACGTGGGAGCTCCACACTCTTGAACTATTTAAGTGTTATTGCGCTGAAATTCGCAGTCTGGTCAGCACAAAACGTAAGTGGAATTTCATTGAAAGTGCAAGTTCGTACAACGACAGTGATTTTTGTAACATGTCGGCATGCTATTTTGCTTCCTCCGGTCGAACTTTTTGCTTCAACTTCATTTTTTTTTGCAGTCAGCTCAGTTATTTTTGAATGGCCCCTTTCTACGAAATTTAATGTAAAAAACTACACCGAGCAAAGGTATTAATCCTCCGTTTACGGTATGTTCGCACAAAAATATTCTTAAAGTTCTGTAGCAACAGTTCATTGCAGCACCATGAAACATAAATTGCTACCGAAACCGCAGCAGTATCGAACAACACGCACACGCCCAACTTTCGTATAAGATAAAAACATAAATGTGATGTTTATTAAATATAGCCTCCGCACAACACCCGTAATGCAGATGAGATTGGAAGCACATATTTGATCATACATGGCTTCGAGAGCCGTTAAGTACGCACTATGCATCGCTGCTATTCGACGTTGGGGCAAGACGATGGCAGAATGAAAGAAAACATATGTGTATGTGGGCAATGCGGTCTGGCATGTCACTCGACTAGCGGAGTTGAAAATGGTTACACTTAGCCGGCAATAAAAGCTCCGAGGAGCGGGTTTGCACTAGTGCTAACGCAGAGGCAACATTTGGGCCAACAAGAATATATTTCATGGCATGCGAAGAGTTCCGAGATATGCGACCTAGCATCAACTTGTAGTGTACTGCACGCCAAAATTATGCAAGTGCAGTTATTACTTGTTATTATGACCTCTTTTAGGACGTCTATGGTCATTTATACCCGCACCAACGATAGCATTTCTCCCTTCCGCCAGGGCTTTTTCTATAATCCAATGCTTTGAATTTCCAGAACCGTATCAAGCAGTCACTAAACTAGAGGGTCCTTGTCATGCTCCGAGGATTAAGATTTATCACCAGACAACCGCTACTGAAGTAGATGAATGTCGTGTCTAGGAAGGGGCGAGTTTCCTCAGAGCTCACATTACGACGTCCATCGAAGATATACATTGCGGAGCGCGCGAAAGCAGCGGTAAATGAAGCGGCTACAAGAACGCGCGGCGCCCCAAATGCATGTACGGCGTTTGCTGTGGTTTACAAAAACATCACAGCATATCCACGGAGTGAATGATGATGAGCGGGCGAAGCTGCGGAGGTTCATCGGTAAACCGTGAATCTTCCGTGAATTCTGCCCAGTACATCATCACCGACGTGAGATCGGGCGCGTTTATACTAAAGGTTCGATGAGTTATGACGACTTGCAGCGCACTTTATTTTACATGTACGCTGTGAATTTTCATTGTTTAGAAAACCATTGCTTAGAAAACATCTGGCGTCTTTCGTTAAGCAGCTGGCGTCTTTTCGTTTTGCTTTAGAAACATCTGGCGTTCTTTCGTTTTGCTTTTACAAAACATCTGGCGTCTTTTGTTGGTTTATTTCATCAATCAACGGCGTTTTGAACAAAAATTTTTATTGTTTAATCACGCACAGGAGAAATCTCACCAGTCACTACCTTGGAGGTAAAGAATGGCTGATAATGGGAATGAGAAACAGAAGAAGTCGGCTTTTAGCTAACGCTGCGAATTTTTTATTGTTCAACAACGCACAGGAAAAATCTCCCACCGGCACCACCTTGCAGGTCAAAGCGTAAGACTGGTTACATACTACGCTACGAGGGACGAACGGGTGCCGCTGTAAGGAGCTTCGCCCCTAAAACGCCGCGTGCGATGCCGCCAGAACCGCCACTCAGCCTACATATGAACAGATCAACAACGCCGGCGTAAATGTCGCAAGTGAACGTCTCGCAAAGGCGCGTTCGCGGGCGTTTCTCCTCTTTCGGGCAAGCGGTCGTTCTACCTAGAGCGTGTAAATTTCCACCCCTGAAGGCAACAAGGGCGCACGCGCAGCACTCTCGCGCAGCTAGCTTCACTTCAGTGGAATATTCCAGATGAGCAGGTGGATACGCTACAGATATTAATATTGTTGATTCAAGTTTTAGGATTTTTCTGCAATAATGAATTGGTAGAAGGAATGTCTCCACCAGCAAACAAACTAGTAACATTTCTCACCATAAGTATCGCTAGTGCACTCGCTCCGTGGCGGCTACGCAGCTATGAGAGGTACGTCGAGAGCCCGGTGGAATAGAATAGGCGGCATCCTAACCGTCTGATAAAATAATATTTAGTTTTCGCTGATATTCACACCGTCTGTGCCAGGGGTCGGCATCTTTCGGCCCGCAGAGCAGTATAAGGCAGCCCCCGGCATGACGTCGGAACACGTCCCCCCCCCCCCGTCCCCTTGCGACTGCCTCTCTGAAGCGTGGTAGTTTTGACCTGAAATGGGGTTTGATCTGAAATGGGGACCTGAAACAGGAAAAAGTTTACATTGTCCAACTTTCAGTGGGGCATTTTCCCCCATCATTACACTTAGCCTTAATTTAGCCAGCACGTAACCAAAGGTTCGCGAGTTTTGTAGATTATTGCCAATTTGCCGATTTTTTTTCTCTTTGCCTTCACACCCAGCCTCCCGCCACCCACCTGATTTGCCGTCCGGCCACCTCCGTTTCTGTTTTATGCAACTCGTCCCTCCACCTGAAAAGGTTGCCTATACCTGGTCTTTGCGATGGTACGAAGTCGCAAAATGTCAAGTAACGCCTTGGTGAAACGAATGCCTGTAATTTGTAAGTGAACGCAAGCGCAGAAATGGTTCTTCGCAGGCCAATTTGCTGCGTAAAAGGAAACGCGAAGGAGGCATATCACCGAACGTCCTCCCTCTGACAATTCTGTCTCGACTTGGGAACTTCCCTCCATCGCCAACTACGGTGGTACTTGTACAAGATCTTCCGTGCTGCGTGGCGAAGGCAGGCTCGGTTCTACCAAGACTGGTTGCATGCAAGCATATTTTGTGATGGAAAGGTGAGACAGGCAGGCCTGAAATTGCGGGAGTTTTCCAGGCTGCTCGACTTTTCCACCGAAGCCTTCTGCCGCCGAGTGTTGGGCTGCCCCTGTCGCCTGGTGTCTCCCAAGGTATAGCTAAGTGAGGAGAGACGCCACACTACGGGTGGTGTCGAACTTCTGAATGATGCCAGCAGGACTCTGCGACTGGGTCCCCTGTTTGCAGTACAACCTCGGAAAGACGCTGCGGAACTAGTAACCTGTGTACGTGACGTTGACATACGGGTACCGGAGTATCAGCGCGTTTCCTGAGTTTTTCAGGGGGTGCATGGGCTCAGTAATTGCGGGCAGGATCGGACGGGTGTGTAGCTCGGACGCTTGGCCACCACTTTCTGGGAGCGCGAGACCTGTGTTCTTCTCGCAGACAACTTAACGTGAGGAAAAGCTATCGTATTGAGTCGTTCCGCACTGCCGATGTTCAATATATCACGTGTACCGGCTATTTTATTCCATGTAGCCGTAAATTTTCCTATGCATTGGCCGTAATGCACTGTCGTGTTAAATAGTTCATTAAAAAGGGTAATTCAATTTATTTGAGCTCGATTTAGTCGGGTTTGACTGTATGTGGGGAAAGGTGTTTGCTTGAAAGCACTGCTCCGATGTCGCCGTTAACCATACGTATCCGCTTTCAGACGTGCACTTTTGTGTGAGCTGTTGATACTTGTGCGCTACGTCATGGCAGGGTTGTGTGTCTTTTATAAAGCGCACTCGGCCATTAGCCGATTTTTGTGGAAGTAACGCGGTCGGCATATCAGGTGAGTAGTTGCTTTTGTGCCCTTTGTGCACTGCATGCTTGTGTGTTGAACAGCGAAGGGTGTTCTCGCAGTGCATCAAGGCACCATTGATTCATCCATGTAGCAGTGATTATGAAGTTGTGACGTCGCAGCTCAAAGCTGAATCGCGGCTTTCGCTAGCGCTATGGCGTGAGTACTGCGCATCGGCAAGAGCAAACGCAGTGGGTGGGCCCAAGCCTTCCGTTAGTGCCTTTCAATGAAACTACTTGACACGCGAGCTCGGGTTCAATCTCACTGATGCTTGGAGGGCCTCAGTTCTGATTTAGTGCAACTCGAGACTGTCAGTGCCGGCAGCGGCATCTTGTGCAAGCTTCAGAAGCAGCGACCAATAAGTGGCAAATTCCTTGCACATCAAAAAAAAAAATGGTGAAGCTTCCATTAAGTCGTGCAAGCCTTGAAACAGCGAAGCTGGATTATTCTGAAGTCTAATGTGGTTGGCTGTAGGTTATGTCCAGGCTTTAGCTAGGTGATGCTAGGTTTTTTCTAGCTTGCTTCTACGTTGCTACTAGGCTTTAGCAAGGCTATGCTAGCTAGTTCGTAGGTAGCTTCGAGGTTGTTGCTAGGTGAAGCTAGGTTGTGTCTGGGTTATTTTTAGGTTGTTCCTAGGCTTTAGCTAGATGATGCTTGGTTGTTCCTAGGTAGTTGCTAGAGTTTTAGTTAGGTGATGCTAGGTTGCTTCTACATTGCTGCTAGGCTCTTAGCTATCATGTTTTCTAGTTGAGTCTTAGCTAGTTGTTGTTAGGTTATTTCTTGGCTACTGGCCGTTTTGTTAGACTTTAGGATCATCCGGCTGCGTTGTTTCGAGCCTTGCGCAACTTAGATCAATCTGCACCATTTTTAGATGCGAAGCAGCTTTTGCGCTGGGCTTTCTCCGTAGTTCCATTGGCGACCGTCCGCTTTCTAAAAGCTACCATAGCCATCTGTAGTATATTGAGCGCGCGCTCGCGCCATGGAGACCTCATTTTCTTCTTGTTCTTCGATCGCCTCGATGATGATACGTGCAGAGCACGCGCTCGCGCTAAGAAGTCTCCTTCGTCTGGTTCTTCGAGCGTCTTGATGATGATACGTGCAGAGCACTTTAGGGGTCCGGGTTGCCGTATGCTGTCCTAGCTTGTGTAACGCAGACGAAACAACGTGTGCCTTTGTAAGGGGCTGGGTGAGACGCTGTGGCCTCTCCCCCCTTACACGCTCTCAGCAATCAGGTGATGGCGTCGGGGAACGAGATTCTGCAGACGCCAGATGAACCCGCGTGGCGTGCTCCAACAATAGTTCGGGACGAGTAACAGCAACAGCAACTATAGTGAATTTACGGTGTGCTCCACATGCAAGGACGCGCTAACACCGGGCAAGGTGCCCGTGATAAACGGAACTTTAAGTCGACCCATGCGCTCCTTCGCATCCCCACATGGTTCCCTTTAGTGGGAGATGGTGAAATGTTTTTCACTTTCCCTTTTTTCTCTCTCTCTTTCTTTCACGTGGTTCACGTGCTGCACTCCACAGAGTTTTCGTTTAACGCTCGCACCTGCTGTACTCGGTAGTGTGGCTTGTCCAATCCCTGTGGCGCATACCCACCTGAGGAGTTTTCCACGATGGAGCCCAACCTATCTATAGCTTAAACAGCTTCACTCTAAAGAGAATAATGAGAGCGGGTGCCGTTTCATGAGGATGGTAGTTTTTTTACGCATTTTACACACCAAATTTTTTACGGCCGGCCTAAACAGCTTCGCTGTTAAAAATCCAGCTATACTCTGTTTAATACATCAGGTGCAACGCTGTGGATGCTAGCGAGACATCTTGCAGTAGATGCGTTCGCACCAAGAAATAGTCCAATGAATTGACCACCCATAATATGATTTGTTTTCGTCTTTAGGTCGAGTAACAAATAAAGACGCTTTGTGCCTTGGATATAAACAAACCCCGTCATACGGTTGTCAGTAGCTTGTTGTCGGCCACTTAGCGTCTCTATTTTCGGTTTTTGGTGCTTCACTCGCGGCCTGCCGTGACGCATCACGTGCGCGCTCGTGCGAGCCGAGCACGAGCGTTTACAGCTACCAAAGCCAAGTGCGAGACGTGCGTAGGCACACATCTTGCTGGCCTAACTAATTGCATAGCTTCCGCAGTGTTGAGCCTGATGCATGAAACGGAGTATATTTCCACGCTGTGAAAGCCGTGGGACAGCGGATTCATTCATTCATTCATTCATTCATTCATTCATTCATTCATTCATTCATTCATTCATTCATTCATTCTCATTGATATGGGTTTCAGCGCTTGTTTTTGTTGAACCTACCGTTTGTTTTTTGAGGAATTTGTAGCAGACATTAATGCGGTATCATTCAAGGAATTTTTCATATTTTTCAGTAATTTGGTTAAAGGATGAAAAGTAAACGTAATCTACTTTTACAGCACTTTCCACTATACAGGTTCTGAATACATCTATTTAGACAGGCAGGAGAACATTCTGGTCTAACCAGACCGATGAAGGAGGCTTCTCACAGTTACCTAAGTTAGGTGTGCGCTAAGATTTTGGCGCAGTCAGGACGCATTTGGCAACATGGAATAGCTTGCTTAATCACAGGAATACAAATGTAATGTTTATTAGACTTCTATAAAAGCGGAACCACCAAAATTGGACCATCTCCCCGAAGGGAACGCTCCTGCTTTGCATCCCATCAGAAGCAGTTGCCAACACAAAATAGCTTGCTTAATCACAGGAATCCAAATGTAATGTTTATTAGACTGCTATAAAAGCGGAACCACCAAAATTGGACCATCTCCCCGAAGGGAACGCTGATGGGATGCGAAGCAGCAGCGTTCCCTTCGGGGAGATGGTCCAATTTTGGTGGTTCCGCTTTTATAGCAGTCTAATAAACATTACATTTGTATTCCTGTGATTAAGCAAGCTGTTTTAGGAAGCAGTGCCAACACAAAATAGCTTGCTTAATCATCCCGAATAGCGTCGCTTAAGGTCGCCGTCCACAGCATGTTAAAGAGTAAACAGAACACCGCTCCCAGACGACGACACCACCCCATTATGATATAAACATTGCGCGCAAATAACGACGCAGCACACAAAAAAGTTATTTTCGTTCAAAGTTTTATATCGTAATGCGATACCAACTAGCCCCTCTAGCTATCCTGACACTTCCGCGTGGACCAAGAGCACTGTGAGAGGAAATTGTGAGATATGAAAGGTGCGTTCATAACGTTTCCAGATTTTTTAGCGATTGCGCAGTGGTTAGCTTGTCCGGCATTTGTTGCAGCGGACCGAGAGGTTGTGGGTTCGACTGCCATTGATAGAACGTTTTTCTTTAAGTTTTTATTTGCCGTCTTATCGTGTGACGTCATTTCCGTCACGGAAATGCGTCACTGAGGTCTTGGTGCAGCCCTGCATAAAACACTTTCGTGTTAACATATAAATAAATAAATCAGCATGCAGCTCTGCAGTAATATTTGATTACACTGAACGCTTATATTCTACACGGGCCACACCACACACGTAAAAGAAGAGTACAACGTAGAAATAGTTTCAGCAGGCTAACTGTCACGTCCGCTTTTAAATGCCGAAGCTCTAACCAAAAAAGATTGCGAGCAGTTTGCACTAAGTGGCGCAAAGCTTGGCCAGCGAAGCACAGACCCGCCGCAAATCGTACCCCCTTCGACCGAATAGCTGCCGAGGCGCGGCTTCTCTATAGGCTATGCACTATAGAGAGGAGGTTGCACGCGATGTCTCCGTCGGTGGACTGGCTTAGCTACTGCTTAGCACGGCTTCGCCAGTTGTTGAGGTATCTTGTCGCTAGACGACGCGATGCTTGCTTCCTCTTTCTTTCTATATTTTAACACAAAAGTGTTTTATGCCGGGGTCCTCCAAGACTTCAGTGACGTATTTCCGTCACGGAAATGATAACGAAAAGATTCTCACGATCAGATGGGCAAGAAAAACTTGGAAGAAATAGTTGCGTCGAAGGCAGTAAAACCGACGACCTTGCGACCCGCGACAACAGATGCAGGGCACGCTATCCACTGCGCCACGGTCTCTTTTTTTCTCTATTGTACTGCGCCACGGTCCACACACTCTGGAGGCTTTACAAGCGCTCTTTTTATATGTCCACTTTCCTATACGGCGGTCTTGGTCGGCGGGTGGTGTCGCCGTCTGGAACCGGTAAAGTGAAACAATTATTCATGACTGTGTCCTCCGCACTTAGCACCTGCAACACGCCGTTGCCACGCGTCCATCGCATTCGTGCGTTTCCAATAGGAGAAGTGCAATTTTTTCAAGACCGTAATACACCGCGAGGTGGCAAGCTTAGACCAAGTCCCGGGCTCGCTCAAGCATCCATATACATCGAAAACAGCTCTGCGATGCGCGCCTGCCTCGTCTGACCTTCTGGTCCCAGTTACACTGCGTTCCCCGCTTACGCTCACATCCGAGAAAAACGCGGCCGGGGCAGGGGGTAGACATGACGCACGTTGCGTTTCTCTCGGGCTCCGCCGTAGTATTCAGTACCCTAATATGCGGCGGGATGGAGACCTTAGCTGAAGTTCCGCTCCAATAAGCGACGCTCTTCTGGCTGTCACACAACTTTTTCTGATTACGTTCTCACTGTTAACTACTACAGCTACAATAAAGCTTTGTTTATTCATTGATTATGAACGTCAGTTGTCAGTATGGAGACGTGCTGAGAAGTGTCAGTGTGGATGCGGGCACGTTAAACGTGCTACAGTTGCCAAACACCCTAGGCATTGTGCTAGCGCTCTCATACAAATGTACGGTAAACGTCAGCTACATCTGTAAGGACACGTGTTACTTTCGTGCATACCGATTCCTAAAACGCAGGGATCAACCATGTTTTTTTTCTCTTTCAACTTCTTTTCTCTCTATTTCGTTATTGTTCTTTCGGTGCCTCTTTCTATTTCTTTCTGCATTTCTTTCCCTTCTTTCTTTCTTTTCATTCCTGTGCTGCGCTTTCCTCTCCCCTCCTCGTTTCCTCATCCGCACCATCACATCTCTCCTCCTCACGCTCACTTACATTTCCCACCCCCTGGCTGCACTATACTATAGAAGGCTCTGTTATGCTCTGGAAGCGTGCCTGGATAGCCGAGTGGTTAGGACGTATTTAGACTGGATGGGCGCGCACGCAGACAGCGACACAAGGAGGAAACCACGCGAACAACACAAGCGCCTACTCGTAACTATAGTTTATTGGAAAGAAAAGCGCATTCATATATTCACTGTAGAATGGAAAGTTGGGCTAGTTGGAATGCATTCATGATTGCATTCATGATTGCATGAATGCATTCATGAGTTGCGAGACAGCGCCCTTCCTGTGCACTCTGTGGTTGGTTGGTTGGTTGGACCTTGGCAGCCTGGCGCAACCCACTGCGGGGGGATCGGCCATGAAACGGCAGCACCTTATTTGGACTCTGTGTTCCTTTAGCCTGAGTCTTCGTCTTTAGCGCTGCATCAGTCATATATATAACCTCCGTCAAATGACTTGGCTTTAAAACAGAGAAAAAAGAAAAAAAAAGGAGAGAGGGATATAAAAAAAAAACGCTCGCTTTCCTATCAAGGGCACGTGGTTTTGAATTTTTATTCAGATAGCAAATATATGACAATCTCGGCGGATTTTTGCCGTCACCGTCACCTTCAAATACCGTATATGTTATAACTTTGTATATATGAATAAAATCCACAAATAAAAATATAGCAGAAATAATTCTGAGGCCTCGCCCAAGGATTCGATCCCTTGACCCCTCGTTCCGCAGCACGCTCCTTTAGACAATTACGCAATGCATCGTTTTTGTTTTGTTTAATGCATAGGAATAGCCACCAAACGTTCTTTCTTCGGGATAGCAGCGGCAGAATACAAACGCACGCCGCGTTGGGTGAAACACACGGGACGCCACACACGACTAAATTAATATTATGCTAGACGCGAGCCATGTTGCGTGGTTGCCCGCGCTTCGTTTTCGTCGCATCGCTGGCGACTCACGATAGTTTTCCATTTTGAGGTTGTAGCGCGCGCCATTCGTGGCCAGTCGCCAGGGTTAAAGAAGGCCTCCCATGGCTCGTGGTGGCGCGAGCTAGGGGGTAACGCTCTGGCTCTTGTATACTTATGCCAGGAGGGAAGAAACCAACGGCTGAACCAGAATCACAGTGTATATGTTACACCGTCACCAGACTCATAAGACACCCACAAAGAATAGAAATGTACGATAGAAGCGCTGACTAACAACTGCTTTATTCGTTCATAACCAACCATACATAAGCCCAAGGCAAACTTACCGCACATGCGCACACAACAATAGCTCTAAACCAAAACCTGTAACAAGGATGATAGTGTATTAGATACGCGAACACATGAATCATATTCAGATAGGTGCAGGGACAAAGTAAAGAAGAAGTAAGAAGGACAAAGAAGTGCGTTTGCGCTGTAATTTGAGCCTCAGGAATATGTACCAAATAGGCCTAAATGAAGTTTTATTTTAGTGACCATAATCGACGGTCGCAGGGAATGCGAGCGGTTGCTTCACGTGCCACTGCCCACGCCCGTCTTTATTTTCTTCTCTTGAGGTCGCGCGCTCTCCAGTTTTGTTCGCCGGCCAAAGGTAGGCGCTCCTTTCCTGTGCGTTCTTTTCATGCGTCCTTCCGCGTATTTGAGCAGCACGCTTCAAGTGTCGAGCTGTGACAGTTGATATTTAGCACTCGCCTTGTGTGTTTTCTTTTCCTGCATCTTTCGTGCTTGAGCAGCGCAGATCAAGTTTCTAACTGCTTGATGTTCTTCCTGTGACATTGTAATTTCTTTGCTATCGCATTCATTGCTTCGCCCTTGAGGCGAAAATGTGACTTTCTTTCGGCAAGAATTTTTCTTTTTCTCTATGTCTTTCCGTTTGTCTGTTTGCTTCTCTTTCTCTCTCTCTCTCTCTCTCCTCTCTCTCTCTCTCTCTCTTTGTGCTCGTTCTGAGGTAGCCGCACAGTGGCACATACCCGTTAAGATACTGATAGCTTTCTACGATCGCCTCCTGCTTCCGCTGCATTATGAAAGCGCATCAATGCCTACAGCCATCGTGGAAAATTCCTTCGTGGTCAATAATCACTTTTGTGCCTGGGTTCAAGACAAGAGACGTACACCGGACCAGCACTAATATTTCACCCTACAGCCGTGGAAAATAATTACAGGGCCACCGTCATATTTACACTGATGGCTCTGTACACCTACATCGTCTGCAATTGGTGTCTGGATCCATCTGCCAATGTCACCATCTCTGCCACTCTTAGTACCGCACTTCATCTACAGCGACTGAACTGGCTGCACTACGGGCTGCATTTAATTACATTGTAGATCAGACAGCTGAGTCTTGGGTCATCTTCACCGATCAAGAGCGGCGCTGCAGTCTCTGAAGTCCCAAGCACGCAAGACCAACTCGTCATGGACATCAAATATCTATGCAACAAAGCCTGTGACCTCCATCACCGCATTGCTCTGCAGTGGATACCTGCCCACTGTGGAATACAAGGCAACGTCCATGCTGATGACGCTGCCAAAGCTGGACATGACGCCTCGAGAGAAATCATCAAGATACCTTTCTCGAGAAAAGATGCCGCGACAATCGTATCGGCACACGCTTGGCGGCTCCAGCGATCCCTCTGGACAGATGATAATCACCAGTATGGACCACTTTACAAGATTGACCCATCGTGTAACTTGATATGCCGCGAGACCTAAACAGCAAGATGAAACATGCTTGCACCGCATCAGACTGAACGTCGCATACACCAACTACTTCAGGAGCAAGATTAAGCTGTCGGACTCACCATGTGCGTCCAATGCAACGTCCAAGAAGATTTACATCATGTTCTTTGTGAATGAAGCGATACGCATCAGAGAGACAGTCTCTGAAGGCAGCCTTGCATCTTCAACGGGGATCGTGCTTAGAGTTGCGACATGTTCTGGGCCCATGGCAAAGCAGCACCTGTGCGCTACGTGCCACGAAAGCGCTGTTGAATTTCTTGCGGGCCACGAGCCTGAACCAAACTTTGTAAACTTGTGTGACTGTATGTGTATGGTTATCACTGTATATATCATAATCGTCACCAGCACCTGGAGTAGCATGTCAGGCGAACAGCCAGGCAAACATCTCCAGCTTCATTAAAAGGTTTATCTCCCAAGGAACGATTCGCTAAAGGGCTTCGTTGTTTAAACAGAAATTGGCACATCTACTGACGTTCTTTTGGTCTGGCTTCTCAGTGCCCCCTGCGTCGCTAATGTGAAGAGGGTACGTAAAACGTTAATGCACAATGAGCAAATTTTTTCGCCAATAAGACGCTAAGGTATCGAAGTACAGAAACAGGTGCGTCATCAAGCGGATTAACCCCCTTTTTTAGAATACAAGAGTTAAGCGCTTGAACAGCCACCAATACACGCAGTGATCGTGTTGAATAGCCCAGTCTACTTTCTTCCCTGTTCAACCACCAAATAGAAAATCAACTCGCTTGCATCCCCACCTAACGCTCTCTTTTTTCGTCCGGAAATCTGGGTTTCTTGCAGCAACGAGACCCTGCGGCATTAGTTCGATGGGTAGGAAGAAAAGGTAAGCTTGTAACTGTTTCTGGACTCTGCTGAGTGCCATATTACGGTTACTCCGTGTCATTGTGCTGTGTTATGTTGTTTTTTCATGTGCATGTATCTGCTCACAAAATAAAACTCGAAACTTAAGGACTAATTAATGCACGTATTTCGTTTCCAGCGGCGTAACTTTTTATAAAGGTGTAATTTTTACTCACCTCAACAGGCAACATTGTATTCAGCAGCCACATTTTCAGCGACATATGACGTGGTTATCGCGACCAGTTCGCCGTAGGAACTTTTATATTAAAAATTCAGTTTCGCCTTAAGGGCTAAGTAATGCACTGAATATCATAGCAACTAATTCGAATGCTATAAGAAGTCATGTTAGTACCTAATTCTTTTTAGCAGATCTTGCGTAATTCTACAAAAAGTTGGTTTAAGCTAATACGGCGCTCCAGGGAGCGAAGCGGTTCTCGTGTGCCTGTCGTCTCCGCGCGAAGTAATCGGTGAAATCACAGCACGTATACGATCTTTCTACTGATGTGCCGGCAATTGCGACCACGCCCTTTTGAGCAAAGTCCGCAGTTGCTGCTCGAGCGACGCAGCCTCTAAACCCCCTTAGACGCCCTTTCACACTTCTTCGGCCGACGAAAGACGGGCGGTGCGTTCCCTCATTGCTCCTTTACCAAACGCGGCCGCTGCAGTGAGCGGAGCGAGCCCCGTGTTTCTATGGCGTCAACGCAAACAGTGCCGATGAAAGCGGAGCACGTGCAAATATGAGCCATCTGTTCACACCTTTCTGAAAATAAGCATGCGAGCACAGGTGCCCACGCCGTGTACTTCGAAGTACGCGCGGCCTCTGGCTCCTACATCCATGCCACGCGAGAAAAACTGCGCAGCGATGCCGTAAAAGGCGCCCTTGGTCCCTCTGCGCCGTCTCGCGGGTGATAGTGAACAAGCTTGTGCATGCCCCCAAGCACCTCAAAGCTTTGCGTATCACCAGCGGTAAATGGTGTATATAAATTACTCGCTGTAAGGTGCTGGAGTGTGTATGCGTGATGGCGGAGCGCTTAACGCATCGCACAACAGGTGGGTAGCCAGTTCTTGTGAGTGATATAAATACAGGGTGTCCCAGCTATCACGCAGCATGATTTAAAAAAAGAGGAACGGCGTGACGTGAAGCAACCTACTGCACACTGTTCCTAGTGCACTGGAGTAGACACTGCTATTTTTTTTCGTTAATGAGGTTAATTAATTAGTCTAACTAATTTGTAACTCTACAAGTACTCACCTAATTGTGAAAATGTCAATGAGGCGTATGTAGGCATGTTCAAAGGAATCTAACTGCGCAATTTAACACACGTACCAATTACGTGCTATTTTTCCAGCTGATAAAGCTGGAAAAAATTGGATAAAGCTGAAAAGATATATAATATATATATATATATATATATATATATATATTATATATATATATTATATTATATAATATATATATATATATATATCAGCTTAATACGTAACAATAAGCAATTTTCGTAAGTGTTCTTCTTCATCGACTACATACATATTGTGTGTCACGGCGAAGCCGACGGCAGAAACCCACAATAGTGCCCAATTATCGCAATAAAGGCGATGTCGCGTTTCAGCCCTTGAGTAATATACGTGTGATTTTCACACTTATATTATTAATATTTTTTTTATTGTTTAGTATTATTATTATTTTGGTATAACGTTTATTAAAAACAAATGAAACTAAATTCACGTCTACCGCTGCAGTGCCTGAACAAGTGGCTTGTTGAATATCATTTACTTATTTACGGAGACAGCCAACGTAATCAGTACCTCTGGTACAAAGTATCGCAATCTACGTACAAATTCGCTACGTGCGTGGTGTGATATCGCCTCCTTCACTAAGTTCGCCAAAGTCTATCAAACATTGCGTTATTGAAGGTGTAGAGTAGCGTTCCAGGCATGCATTTTCTGCCTCCGGCTTAGTTGCGACTTATCTGCGCATATTGCAGCCAAACATGTCAAACACTCCGTAACTGCCATGAGTCTCCGCCGCTTTTTTTTATCGCTTCTTTCAATCGTGAATGCGGTAAACCCTATGGAGCGCCTAACTGAAAACTCATGGGACACATTCTTTTTTCGCTGGTATGATCTCCGTAAAATGAGCGCCGTTCTTGCCTTATCTTCAAGGCTGATAAGGATAACGGAAACAAATCTTCTTTGTTTAATGATTAATACGAATTTATTGAAAGCAATGCATAAGTGGGGCAATGTGGCTCTCAGGATACGTCGCTGTCTTAGCACCTCTAAGAAGGATGCGTCCTCTATAACAAAAACAACACGAAAAGCATACCTGTCTGCGAAAAGTGCTTACGCATTGCAAGCACGATATAGCGAAGTGCACGTGATTCGTAGTTTGCTTACAATTTGAGTTCGGCACTTGTATCTCATTTTCTCTTTCTACTTGTAGATTTCTTTCAGCGCAAGCTGCATCAGTGATCGCCCAAGGCTGCACGCAGGTGGCCGAAGTTTCTTATAGCTCAGACCACCATGCACTGCCGATACAATCTCTTTTGCGCAAGACATCAGTGCCACAGCTGCGGTTACCAAAAAGTGATCAGGCTGTTCAGCATTGCTCTGTTTCTGGTCGTATTCGGTGGGTTCTCTATTTTATTATCGAGAAAACCCAAACAGAGCGGAATGTGAACGAGCGTGGCCTATGCGTGGGATGGTGCCGGCAGAACGACACGTCGTTGCAAATGCGCCTAAAGTACCAGAGACTTGAAAAGGGCCCGTCGACAGCAGTTACTCTCGACTATACTCTTGGGAGCATAGAATGAGGCTTCGTGAAACGAATGCTCATTTGGGGAAGTTCTCTAATGTACAACCGCGGGGTGCAGCAGAAACAGGAAGGAAGTGCGTTAGCGCTGTATTCAAAGTAGGGGAATTTTTCCGAGGAGGCGTCACTTCTTCCACTCAAATGAGCATTGCTCAAAAGTGTCCCGCTCTGTGTCAACAATTCTGGGCATTTTTAGGATGCTTGGAGGGGGACTGAAATTCACTTTTGAAACGCCTAAGAATATACCATACAGTTTTTGGACGTTAATATTTCCTTTCTTGAGTCTAATGAACATGTCTGCTGGGAGTATCGACCTAGATCTAAGAAAGGCATCCTTCCGTATGATAGTGCCCATTCCAAGCTTGTAAAAAGGGGAATCGCCATCACCTGTGTACAAAGTGCAATTAACAAATCATGTGAGCACCAAATGAAGGCTAGCCTAATGCATCAGACCAAAAGACTTAAATCATTCGGTTACCCTACATCCGTCATCACAGCTGTGAGTGAAACTTTGCTACAAAGATTGAAACGTTCAGGAAGAAAAACTGATGAGCAAGAAAAAGACAAGAGACCGTTTCATGTGATACCATATGTGCACAGGTTATCGCATAACCTGAAGAAAGTGGCCAACAGGCACCAAGTCAACCTCGTATTTTCTGCTCCTCGTAAACTTTCAACGCTGTGTATTGCTATGAAAGGTCGAAAACAAATGATATGTACTACTAACCATGAAACGAAGTTCACCAAGTGCACCTCTGATGTTGTTTATGAGATACCATTGAGTTGTGGGAGAGTGTACATCGGACAGACTGGGCATTGCTTTAATGATAGGGCCAGGCAACATAAGAACAATGTCAAAATGGCTATGGCAGCCATCTAGCCTCGCACTGTAAAAATGCGCATGCACACCCAAGTTCGGGCAAACTAGATTTTTGACGTTTGGAAAATCCAAAAAAGAAAGAGAAATCGTGGAAGCTTATTTTATCAATAAAGCTGGAGATAAGTGCGTCAGCGCGGCGTCACTTAGTTTAACTACTCATGAGATCTTTTCTCGATAAACACCTGTTAGTTTAGCAATACGCATGTCCGCAATCGTTGGTTTTTTGTGGCGTTTTTTGTGTGACAAGGCGTTTTTGGTGGCATAGCTATAAGTGGTGATTCTTCAATAAACATTGAGTTGGCAGTTCAGCGCTAGTCCTGTTGTGTGTGTTCCTATTTTTGTCGTCGTTTTTTTCGCGCTGCTTCTAGTTTTCGTGTCAACAATGTGTAGTGAGCTGCTCGTATAGAGCGAGTTTGTTTCCAAGAATGAAACTCTGGATATTTTTTCCTTCTCTGGTGTTCAGAACCCGAAGTTCTCGGTGCCAAAAATATACGTTGCCTTTCCTTAACCGAAAGAGAGCTGCCCGTGGAGGTTCGCTGCAGAATGTTGAATGAGTTGAACGAGCAAACAGGGAAGCTTCTCGAAGACGACAGAGCAGGTTCGAGTTTTCTAAGTCTGACGTAACTTCTTGCATGCGTTACTCGCACAGAGTCAAACGAAAAGTTCTTCCGACGCTGTTCACTTCACCCGAATAAAACGGAACGCTTGTTTACGAAAGTAGGATTTATACAGAGCGTGTACTGCGGTCATCCAATTTTGTCCGCGGTATCATGAGAACAGAAAAAAGTAAAATGCAGACAGATTACGGTGATTACATTACTGTTATAACAAGTAGATAGTAAGTAGAGGAAAGCGTTCTTTTAGTGATGAATACAATACAGACACTTTACAATTGTTCGACATTCCGTATT
>NW_023614256.1:0-2500 GCF_013339695.2 Rhipicephalus sanguineus
CAAGAAAACTTCATTTATACGTCGACGTTCGGTCAGGCCTGACCTTCTCAAGACTAAATTTTCATGTATATGTCCGTGCTATATGGACGCGAATATATGGACCGTGCCTATATGGACCGTGTCCATATAGGCACGTAATATGCACGAAAAGTTCGTCTTGAGAAAGGGCAGGACTCTGACCGAAGACTGGGGATACATATATATATTATGTATGTATGTATGTATGTACGGCGCAGAGAGGGAGCGACGCCAGCCCCCCCTCCCCCCCCCCCCCGCCCACTCGCGAACGAGTTGGTACGCCACTGACTCTGAGTAGTGTCATCCCCCTATTCAGGGAATCTTTAGTTTCGAAACTATTGCGCAGAGTCGCAGAATCCGTCGCTTGGGACGAAAGCTATAATCTCTGAAGATAGTGTTGTCACAGCGTAAAGGTGACCAATACAATGAAGCCAGCTTATTAACTAGCTGCCTGCTAAGGAAAATGGAAATAGTGAAACAGTATTTTATGAGTGCGTGCAGATATATCATACATGTAAAAACAAATATATAGAAAATGCGATGTAATGCAATCGGGTTTATAATATGTTCTCGATTGATTTTTTTCTGGCGGTGGTTTTACAAAATCTGAAAAAAAGTGCACTTGTGCATGTAGTGGTATACATGACAAACGCGTGCCTTGCTCCGGTTCTTGGAAAAGATGTAGCCGAACCGACCAGCAGCACGACTCCAAGGACAGCCGTGACACGGGGCCGGTGCAGCCGCGAGTTGATGGCGACGAACAGCGGCATCGCGGTCACGACCACGGTAGATACACACCTTGAAGCGAATAAAAGCAGAAGGTACATATCCAGCTTTTGTGGACACATCACAGCCAGCGCCCTGGCGGCCCGGCGCGAAGCTAGCGCGTTTTCAATGGAACTGGCGAGTTTTTCCCGAATAATTAAGCGTAGAGGGTGAATGTTGAAAAACGCAGACCACAGAGCGCTTCTGGGAACCTAAAACGGACGAGAAGACTGCAGCGATCATGTTGCAGTAAGCTTCATTTTGTTCCCAGAGCAGTTAAAGATTGTACAATGGGAGTCTAAACGGCGAAAAATGTGGCCGGTTTTTCGAGACAAAAACGGTCACTGTCGTAAAACTAAGCAAGTTACGTTAATGGTCAGGAAATCACATGTAGTCCTGGCACTCAGCTTTCGTTTGAAGCCATTCTCAACTTGCCGCAATTCGCGGAACATTGTTCCCTAACGCGTTTTTTGAAACACGGTCCTTCAAATGCTTGTGGTAAATTGATAAACCCTTGCCTACCACCAGCCACAAGGCCGTCGACCGCGGCCGAGCGAGCTAATCTCTCAAGTTCAGAGCGCGGCATCACCGTGCCGTCAGCGGTTCGATTCCTGGCGACGGATCATCATTTTTTTTCAGCCCGTGACTTAGTTCCACAGCTTCACACGGGATGTCGCCACCGAAACAAAGAAGAGTTTTCGTTTCGGTTTCGTTTTTTGACTGCAATCTCGAGCTGCCGTTTCTTTTTCTCGTTATTTATTACTCTTTTAGTGTATGTTTAAAACACTCCACGGTATCATATCGGTCAGAGCTACATTTGTAATTCTTACTTTGTAACAAAGCTTAGAAAAACGTTTGTAACAAAGCTTAGAAAAACGAGGCATAGTAAATAAATGACAAAGTTAGACACTTTTGCAGTTGCTTTTTACGTTAGGGCTAACGCAAGTGTCTGTCGCAATCTTAACGAAGGGGAATTGTTCGAGGGGTTTTTTTTTTTGTTAGACACAACTAATGAAACCAGCAGATAATTAAGCCAATCAAAGAATAGGAAACATTATTCGAGTTTTTTTTTCAACAGCAGTGCAATGATTTCGCCCTAACTTCAAAGAAATCAAAATCGCTATCTCGACAGGCATTAGCGGACGGCTCGTATACCCTTCTACATGCTGCGCTCTCAACGCAGAGACTGTGCGAAATCCCCTTTCCTGCATGGAGTGGCTGGGTTCTCTTACAGCACCATTTTGTAGATTTACGCGAGTCTGGATCTAGAAGAGTTAGCTGCCAGCCTTACTTCATTTGTTGCTATCGCACTGGTTGCATCGCACCGCAAGTGAAATTGGGATTTTTATTCACCTCTTGTCATCTATCGTCCTACGTGAACAGAAAAAGACCAGCGTGCCTTCTCCTTTAACATCCCAAAGCACTGTGCGCTGCATCGGATAGGTCCGTGTGACCTATCCGATGCGCTCGACTGCAGCGTGCAGTCGTTTAAGCAAGGGAGGGTAGAAGTAGAACTGACTGCTATAGCACCTCCCTCGTGAGTGTCACTTGGTAGCTGGCGGGGCAACTGACTGGAATACATTCCCTGTGCTTTCTCAGAACGCTCACTGCCTCACCAGAACAGTACTTGGCCTCCCTGGTGCTGTAACTGGCCAGCACCTCCGAAATAATAAATGGGATCAACAAAGGAGTAAAACAAGGAGATGCGATATCCGCA
>NW_023614256.1:7500-59999 GCF_013339695.2 Rhipicephalus sanguineus
CATTGTTTATGAATTTATTGTTTCGCGTCCGCCCTCCCTCAGAACAAAATCTTATTTATTTCTTTATTTCCTTTTCTCGTATCACGAGAATGGCCTTATTCTGCTTGAAAGAAAAGTCACTTTTCCCTTTCCCTGATTTTTTTTATTTTCATTTTTTTAAACCCAATGTTCCAATTGACTGCAACCGCCGGCTTCTTGGCCAATCCCCCGTTGTGGGTGTGAGCGAAATGCAAGGAACAAGCAAGCAAGCAAACGGGTGCCGTCTCTGTCTCGTTCCTTACAATGGCGCAGCCTACGACGCGAATCGAACCTTGAAGATGAAGCCACCTGCCCTCGAGGGTCGTCGGCAGCACGGGTCTCTCCATCCAAGGAACGCCGTCCACGCTTCCTCGATCATGGACTCCACGACTCGACCGCTGCTGCCGCCACGCATCGAATCATCCGCGGACGGCGTCCATGCCTCTTCGGTGGTTCCAGCGTACGACCTGCCAGGAACCATGCTACCACCTTCGTCTGAGAATCCGCACGGATTCCTGTCGTCTGGAAACTTCGCATACGCTTCTCGTGACATGCACCCCATGCCCAGGACTGTTCCAACGCGTGAGCATCCAAGGGACGCCGTTCAGGCTTCCTTGGACGTGCTGCTACCACCGCATACTTCGCGGACGTGAGTCCTCGCTCCTTCTGCGCCTCATCCGACAGCGCCGCGGAGCTGTTGCGTTCCATCGCGCCACTCCGCGACGAGATTAACGCCCGGATAGCGCGGTGCTCCGAGCTGTATCCGGCCGCTATGCCTTCATTGTGCACAATGAAGGCCCTTTCAGCTGCAGCTGCCTCACAAGACCTTGAAGCAAGCTCAGTCCAGAGCCGTAGAGATCTCCGGTGTGCCTTCACGCAGCTCACATACCAACTGCGCTGCTTGGCGTCGGCATACGCCGGATTTTCGGCTGCCGCCACACCATCGCCGACTGTTCGCTAATTACCGGAGTTCCACGCGACGCCATTGTCATTACACTACGCACACAAACACACACACACATATATATATATATATATATATATATATATATATATATATATATATATATATATATATATATATATATTGCCTTGCATGGACATTTTATCGGGCATTATCTGTGTTAGCAGCCCAGAATGGCGCCCCGGCAGGCGCTTAAATTGTTGACGCGCTTCGCAGCAGGTGGCTTAAGTGCGCACATTGCTTTACATGTTCGTCCACCTGAAGGGTTCTTGTAGCTCACGGAGCATAGATCATTGGCCGATGTGCCCTCCTTGGGAGTCATCACGAACGGCTTATAGTATTTCTGTACGAAAACATTTCGGAACGGCGAGGAGGTATCGTTTTTCCGAAAAGTCTTGTGCAATTCATGATGGTAAAGTATGTACGTGATTGCGTATTGCAAATATCGGGTTTGCATCTGCACTCCTTATACAGGCAATGACTGGCGCTAAGCGTTTGTCCTCTTGTTGGGCTCCGAGCATAAGTACTCGGGCGAAATATATGTGGTTTGCCTGTTTCCTTCCATGGCATGAGTGGGTTTCGTGAGATGGCATCGTTGATGTTATTCGAGACACCATCGTGATGTCGCACGTCGAAATCACATTCTTGTAGCGTGATAAACAACCGGACAAATTTGTACTTGAGCTATTACTTGGAAAACATCCACGTCCAGGCAGCAGTATAAGTTAATACGGTGAATCTGCTCTCGAACAGATAGTGCCCGAATTTATCGTCCACTCTTCACACTCTGGGCTTTAATCGGAGGGGGATACCCATAGGGCGGTTACCTGTGTATATATGCAGGTTTCGATGTGGCCATATTGAGCTGCTAACGTTTCGTTTTTTACCCGCAGCGGTGGTCTAGTAGCCATGGTGCTCGAGTGCTGACCCTGAAGGGTCATCGATTCCGGGCCGCGGCGATTTCGATGGTTGTGAAATACTAGAGGCCCATCTACTTAGATCTAGGTGCACGCTCAACACAACCAGGTGGTCAAAATTTCAACAGCCCTCCCGTAGCATCCCTCATAATCATAACGTGATTTTAGGATATCAAACCCAAAATTTATGTTTATTTTTCTAACCTAGCAGCTTTGTCTCTTGAACAACTAAACAAACTGTGCTGCAGTGGACGAATACGCTAGGGTTGGCTCGATGCACCCGACGTTTTCTGACATTATCATAAGTACAGTTGCGCTCAATATGACTTGCAACGCTGGAGCGGGTAGCCTCACGAGCTCAAAGACTGATCAAGGCTTCAAGTGGCCTTTATTTCATAAAATAAATGCTGTTCTTGCGATTGGGGATGATTCCCATTACAGAAAATATCATTTGGTTTTAGAAATAGGTGGCGTTGAAGCCATGCACAATCTTTGATCTCCTGAGGCCACGTGCTTCCATGTTGCAAGTCATAGTGAGCGCGACTGCACATGTCACCAGGCACAAAACAGAACATTCCTTATTAGCTCGAGTTGGCGGCGCGCACATCTCTTACGGAAAAGCGTCTATACAAGATTGACCTTGGTCTATACATTAGTGATCGAACCTTCCAGAGTAATCTCTGGTGCTCGCGTAGGCTCCAGAACAAGATTGACTACACGTGTCTGCGTGTAATCTTAACAGAACAATTGATAACAATCGCGAAGCTGGCCAAACATTAAGGTGCTGCCTGCTCCGAGCGGTGCTTGTAGTTTTTCGGGTCTGCCATTCCGGACGTGCCTTGAGGTACGGGGGCGGAAGCGGAGCCACTTTTTATTTTGCTATTGTTTGCTTTCTGACATCATTTCCGTTCCTTCTTTCTTGTTTTTTTTCTTTTTTTTTTTTGCGTGGAGCGGCTGCAGCTTTTCTGAGGCGAGATCAGTTTCCATTTCGCCCGTCAAGTTCGAAGATGATATCTCGGACTATGTGCAACTTTCGCGATTTCTAAAGAACAAGTATGCCATAAATTGGCAAGCACTACAACTCTGTAATATAAACACTAGCCCTGAAGTCAATAATTGAAAAATTAATTGACGATTTTTTTGGTAATTAGTCGCTACAGTTTCATGCCAGCTGCGGCAAAGTATTTCCGCATCGACGTGGAGTTCGTGTCGAAAACGACAAGAGACGTTGTTGTAGGACTTTTATAAAAAATGTGTATATCGCTGTTGACACACTGATGTCCACTAGGAGGAGCTGGATGGCGCATCGTGCACGCGGGCGTGAAGCCACCGGAAGCCGCCGTTTTTGTCCCGGAAGAGAGCTTTTCTGTTCTTCTTTTAAAGAAATACCTGCCTGTAGCGCAGTAAACTGTACGATTCGACCGGAAAAGTCGTCAGGGAAGACATTTCACGCGTAAGTAACTCAAAGTTGCTGTACTCTTTACGCATTTTGTACGTTGCAGCACTCCGCCATATTCGGACGGTGTCGGCACGGCGTCTGTCATCTTTCGTGTAGCGTTCGTCGGCGTTTAAAGTGAGGCGTAATCGCAGAGTCTGAAAAAATAAAAAAGAAAAACGATCATAACAGCTGCCACCCGAGAATATTTGAATTCTGCGACTGAGACGGACAGAAGACGCCAGCTTCCGGGACAAACAGGGGACCTTCCGGTGGCTTCACCAGCGCCCGCCTCGCACAGCGGGGATGCGCCGTCCAGCCTTTTTAATGGAGGTCAGTGTGTTGACAACGCCTCCGTTATGTTATACCCATTACTCTAAAAGAACCGCCCATTGAACCATTAATCTATATATATATATATATATATATATATATATATATATATATATATATTATATATATATATATATATAGTGGGAATCACCGCCCATAAACCCCCTCGCCCCCAACAGCTGCGAAACCAGGCTTGCTCCGGTGGCAGCGCGCATGTTCCACGCGTCAGGAATAAGCAAAGAAGGGACCGTGGACTGCCATGCGGAAGTGGCCGACAGACTGTCGCGGGGAGTGCTCGTACACGCGGCATGCGCCCGGCCGGGGCCAAGGTCAGGGGCCGGAAGTTTTGCAGTTATTTTGCTTTACTGTTGAAGTTTGTTTTAAGTAATAAATGTTATACTAGTACACGCTAGTGAAGGCATTTTTTCCCGTTTTTAATGTGTGCTGCCTGCAAGTTCATTCAATGTAGAAAACGCCGCGCGCATGCGCCGTTGCTGGACATGCGTTTACTAGTAGTCGCGAAGGCAACGCCGCTTCTCAACGTCAACTCCTTTTACCATTTTGTAAGCACAGAACAAAGCGATAATGATAGTAACATCTCGGGTTTAACGTCCCAAAACCACGATACGATTATGAGAGACGCCGTAGTGGAGGGCTCCGAAAATTTCGATCACCTGGGGTTCTTGAACGTGCACCTAAATCTAAGTACACGGGCCTCAAACATTTTCGCCTGCGTTGAAAATGCAGCCGCCGCCGCCGCCGGGATTCGATTCCGCGCCGTTCGGGTCAGCAGTCGAGCGACATAACCACTAGACCACCGTGGCGGGGCCAGAATAAAACGAGGATGCCTAGGTGCGGATTAATTTTAAGCACATTTTTTTTTACTAGATAGCAAGCAGCGGACTGCGTGCAGCATTCTGAACATTTAATTCGTGCACTATAAAGGCTTGGCCGTCAGGCAACGCGACATGCCGTTGTCGTGACTTTCAAACCGCAATTTAAAAATACAAGTACTAATGATATGGCGAAAAAAAAAAGCTCGTTTATGTCACTGCAATTCACAGCCATTAGTCTCCCACCAGAGTCTTGTGCGTTTAAGAAAGCACGTCGCGAATGTATATAGTCATAGAGTAAGCATTTATTCTAAAACGACGTGACCTCACTCATGCTCACCTCAAAATCTACGTTCACAAATATTTGTCCATAAGTAAACATTGAGAGGGTTATTGTGCGTATATTTAAACTTTCTCACTATCAAGGAGGTAATTTCTGTGTCACTACAAAATCTGCCTTAAATGGTGGCTCTGCGCTGTACAGCACACGCGTGTTTAAATAACTTAATCTAAGAAAAAAAATAACATGTTACCTGATTGACAGGAAAAAATTCTGTTAGCTATTTCCACTCAGACAAAGCTGAGAAGGAATACCATGTCTACAGGGTGTTTTCTAAAATGCTTGCATCTATGGTAGCACTGTGCTATCGATGCGCATTAACCAGGCTTCACACCTGCGTGCAGATATCCCTATTAAAAAAAGTCGAAGCTACATGCCAGTTATCGAGTCCTCTGAAACATTATTAATTTTTCTTAGTCCCTTTGGCGCGTATTTCTATGGCAACTTTTATGTTGCAGTAAAATTTCCGATTGAATTATTAATTTCTTATAGTCTATTTTACTATGCTTCCCCTTTCTATAACAGAGGCAAGGCTACCCGATACAGTGGAAGGGACTTTCAAGGTGGGCCTACACGTTTGAGCCAAAAAAGAATCCCAACCAGGAATGTCTTCGCAGCTTTGACATTCCTATCAAGCCAGAAGATTCCAGGATTCAATACGCGGCTGATATTTTGCATCATGAGGTACAAAAAAAAAGCTCCGGTTTTGAAGACCCTCGAGCGGAGCTGTAATCATTCTATTCGACATGGGTCATTTTCCGTTGGGCTTTCAGAGGAAGAAGACTACTGCTTGAAAAGCAGTAGATATTAAGGGATAAAGCAGCTTTCACTAGGCTTTATCTGGCTGAAGACTGGCATTTTTCAGTCATTGCTACGAGCGAAAAACTACTAATCAAAATTCCTGTGCGCATAAACACCATTGTTCTCTTAAGGGAACCTCCTGGAAAGAAAGGCTTAAGATTTCCTTTGGAACGCCTGCACATCTTCCTGGCAACAGAAGGAGCTCCACTCACAACTGAAGAAATTTTCATATGCTGGGTGAACGAAAGAAGGGGAAATTAAAGGGTTCGCTTTTCTCTGATGTGTCTTGTGACCCGTTGTTGAGCAAGTCAATTGCATTTTGAGAGATTGTAGGAATAGTTACTATATTATGTTGCATTAACAATCGTTGTTGTCAGCGCAAAAACGCCAAAATTCGCTCTTCTGAATTTCTTTGTGCTGATCAAAGTGGACGATTGGGCCAGTAGGTGATTCATGATCGACTTTGTGCTTGCTGTAGTGCAAAGTTGAAAGAGACAGCGCCTACAGAACATGAAAAGAGAGCTTCAGGAGAACTTCCAGCCCATTAGAGTAACCTATTGGTGTATCTGCGCCAACAGTATTCAAGACAATCACCTCGAGCATATGAGTCAGTCGACCGTGAGAAAAAAAGGGGGAAAAAAAAGAAAAAGAAGAAATGCAATTATGATAGATAATTGCCTTTTTTAGCGGGATAGACGGCAGATCTAGAGATTATTACACAACACGTCAGTCGTATACGTTCTACTATACGCTCATTCTTAACAAAAAAACTAACCAAGTTCACATTTTCCGGTGTACAAGATCATCTTCCAACGACTGTATCATTTTTGCACACCCGCTTTGACGGCGCCAAGCTTGCGGTGGCAGCCACATTTCAATAAGAACTAAATGAAAACAAATAAAAACTATCTTTAACTTCCTTTTTTTTACTCTCATTCCTAGCGTTCTCAAACTTATCCAGTTCTAATTTGAGGTAACGCAAGGAGCAAACAAGCATCACCCAAGTGGTACACCAAAGGAAATTTGGTTATTATGCAACCACAATATTCTTCGTACCCAAACATAATGGTTCCCGCTAGCTGAAAAAAGAAACTCGGAAAGCAGCATGCTGCTTCAATATCCCACCGGTACGGCAGCGCAAGAAACTAAACAAACAAATAAAAGCACGATTCTCTTGATGCATCGCGGGCGCGTCTATGACGGCCAGACATTTGGCGTGGCACGTCTAGAAAAACTGCCGATTCATTGCCAGTCGTCGCCGTCGAGATAACGCCGACACACAGCGCTCTCTTTTCTGCGCACTGAGGTGAAGCGACAGTCTCGGTGCGTGTGTACTGTTTCTTTTGGTTCTCTTTTATTTAGTGCCGCGTCACTGCATACGTCATGGCGGGACTTTTGAATTCTTTAAGGTCGATACGCCACGTGGTGTCGTTCACGCGAACTAGGCCGCTGGTGTCCAGAAAAGCTGCATATGTCCAACCTGACCATCGTAACTGGGATGCGGTTCTCCCATTTGTAACGTTTGCGTATAATACGTCAGTTCAACGGACCACAGGTACTCTCCGTTTTTCTTAGTATACGGACGCCAGCCAACCTCATCACTCGACGTTTCTTTCTTCTCTGTACCCGTCAACTCTTCACCATTCATTTGCGACCAGTTTCTGTACCGGGTGCCCAATGCCGTCGTCGCGCCCGTATAAACACCGAAGCTAGCCAAGAAGATCGCAAAAATCACTACGATGCCACTCACCGCGACGTTTTCTATCGCCCTGGCGACGCTGTACTCCTATGGACGCCTGCACGGACACCTGGCTTATGCGAAAAGCTTGAATCTCGCTATATTGGCCCCTACACAGTTATAGACCAGACCTCGCCGGTGAACTACCGTGTTACACCTGTTCATGCCTCCACTGACCAACGCTGCCGCGGCACAGAGGTTGTGCACGTTTCGCGTCTCAAACCCTTTCATCTGCGTTCCACAACGTAATTCGCGGCCAGGCTGGCCGCTTTCCTCAACGGGGAAATTAGTGTAGGCATTAATTGGACTTCATCTTCCTCATCTGGACATAACCATCATCAGTCATCGGCTCGGACGTCTTCTTCGTCGGCGCCATCTTGCCTTTGGCGTAATAAAGCGTCGGCTTAACCGCTTTATTTCAAATATATATATATATATATATATATATATATATATATATATATATATATATATATATATGTGTGTGTGTGTGTGTGTGTGTGTGTGTGTGTGTGTGTGTGTGTTCAAAAAAGCTGTTTATTTGTCGACGTTCCTATCGGAGACCGATCTTCATCTCTTCATCAAGGTCTCGATGAAGATCGGTCGCCGATCGAAATGTCGACGAAGACACAGCTTTTACAAGCGTACACATTTTTCTATTCCTTTTACAGCATCGCGGAGATGGTTTGCCTTGCATAGTATCAGGCTCATTATGCTTAGCGCAATATTCACTCTTAACGGCTATAGTGTTCATTGGGTGCTATGCGTGCGCTGCTCCTGCAGCGCAATTCACGACTCATTATGCCAGCAAACTGCAGGTTAACGAGCGCAAGTATGTGCTTTGTGGAGCCTCCTCCACTTGCTTTTACTTCAGCTTTGCGCTTCAAGCTTACCAACTCGGCATTCCACGCAATCAGCTTCATGCCTGCACGCGTTAGTGCCAATAGCAACCACCACTACCATTAAGCACTCTAAGCACTTTCGCAAGCCCGTTAACGAACCTCCGACGGTCCGCCAAGCATCGAAATCGTTCATTTTTTCCCAGCTCTCTGCTTAACGACTCAGCGCTTCGCGTTCGCTGAAAACATTGTTAATAGCTCACCGTTTATGAACGAAACCAGCCGATTTTCCTACGGAGCGCTAGAATTCCACGCGTGTGCACCATCGCGCTGGAAAGTTCCAGCTCTACCCTGGTACGTATTACAAGAAAATCGGTAAAGTGCGGCTAACCAACTTGCCACGCGGGTTTTCCCGCATGCTTGATTAAATTTAAGTCCCCGTATTCGCAAAAACCACTTGCGCTATAACTGTTCGAAAGCGAGAATTTCCGCTAACGTCGATAGCCATTTTAGTCATTCTCTTTGGTCTCTTTATCGCAGATGTTTCCCAACCACTTTCACGTGTGCATATTTCAGAAGTGGAGGTTTCTTTCAAACGTCCTAATTGCAATAATACGCTTTAGTGTCTAAAGTAAACAAAGACGGTCCTTACAATGGATGGCACATAAATGTTCGCGTAACTTTCCCACTCTCAGATAAGGCCAATTTCACGCTTCCAAAAGTTCGCACACTGAAGCCCGCGACAGAAACCGCAATTTCTCGAAGCAAGACGCGAGTCTGCTAAAGAAAAAAGATAGGTAAGAAAAGCTTACCGCGTTTCACTTGATGACTGTAACGGAACTTTCGATCCTTCCTCACAACACTCGAATGCAGAACTTCCAGTTTCTCGTCACTCGGTGCGGCAGCTGCTTAGTGGTGTATTCCGCAGCGCAACCAATTTGGGATCGTGTAGTTGGCAATGGAAACATCTGAGGGCCCATCTAAGCAGGCATTCGCCCAATGGCCGTCATCTGGCGCTCTAAGCCAGAGGAATGCTTAAATAAAAGTGCTGCCTTGTCTTTTAAGCGAAGTCGACCGGGTCTGCTAATGGATATTAGGCTAAACGAAAGCGGCAGACAACCATTTGTGCTCAGAGAAGTATAGGCTTCCCAGCCGTTCGCTGACACGTAGACTCTGCAAATAAAAATAACAGAGAAAGGCACAAGGGGCAGGGGGAGTAGTTTGCTTTGAGCGCGTGAACTATTATTGTGATTTGGCTTCATAATTAGGCAATGAATGCGGTAAAACCAGTAGATCAGACGAGTATTGCAGGTTTGTGAAATCGGTAGCGCCTGACGTTAAAGTGTGTTCCAATTTGAAGTGATGAGAGCGTACAGATACTCTTATTCCTCGACTAATTAATATCGGCTTTTTAAAGAACAATAAGTAGTAGTCCAGAAAGTGCGGACAACGTTAACAACTATCAATAAAGTGAACACGTATTAGGTTACTATAAGGAGAGATTAGGGAGTATAATTTACTTTCTACCCGCCGCGATGCAACTAATAAAATTATCTGCCTTAACGCTAATACAACTTCTTGCTGACGGAAATTTTAATCTAACAACATATCTATGGCCATCTCCATCGCGTTGAAAGTCTAAATCTGAGGTGTCCAAACCTATGTCTAGCCACAGCGCCCAATGGAAGAAGTTACACAGATCTTGACGCCATTGTTATACGACTACTCGTTGTATATGATGGAAGCGATAGGGGCCGGATTGGCATTACAGACGTTAAGCTTTAAACACCCTCATAATCGCTCACAATATTAGGATTTCGAAGGATATGCGACGCAGTTCTTGACCCACACTCGCATTTGCTCGCAACAAGCCTGGTAGTGTGGAACCACTGGAATAAAAACAAATACTTCTTTATTTTAGATGCGTAGTATCTTATGGCGGAGTTCAATCCGGTGGTGGTGGTAGTGGTGGTGTGCGGCGTGACCACCCTTACTGCGCATGCGCATATTCTCTCTGTAGTGGAGCAGATGCACGAACGAGTATGCGCCTGTGAAAGAGGACGAAAAGACGACCCGCGCTCTGATTGCACGAGAGCCTGTACCGCCTCCGTCAGCGTTGCATTGCGTTGCCGTACGGTCCTTTTTCGTTGCGACCTCGTTGCAACTTCATTACTCCAATAAACCTCATCACATTTGGTGGAGGTGCTGGGTAGTGACTGCGTCAGTCATGTTGTCCGGTGGTCTTTCGGCCAACTTGCGAGAGCGGAGCTCCAGGTCTGGTGGGGCGATGGAACGCTGACGACGCAATTCGTCAAAGCTCTGGCACAGGCTGACGAGCACTTCCACAGTGGTCGGGCTTTTCGCCAGCAACATCTGGAATGCGCCATCTTCGATACCCTTGAGGATGTGCCTGATCTTCTCGTCTTCCGGCATAGATGGGTTAACCCGCCTGCATAGGTCTAGCACATCCTCAATGTAACTGGGAAATGTCTCTCCAGGCTGCTGCGCTCGGTGGCGTAGACGCTGGTCAGCGCGGAGCTTGCGGACCTCTGGTCGGCCAAATGCTTCAGTACGAGGGTCTTGAAGGCTGACCAGTTGGCGATGGCGGATTCGCGGTTGGTAAACCAAAGTTTAGCGACGTCAGCCAAGTAAAAGATAACGTAGCCAAGCTTAGAGGCGTCGTCCCACTTGTTGCTGGCACTTACGCGTTCGTATAAGGAGAGCCAGTCTTCGACGTCGTGCTCACCACTTCCGCTGAAGATGGGCGGGTCTCGTTGACGGTAGAGGGGCAAGGGGACGGGGCAGCCGGTGGTGCTGGCTGGGCACTTCGATTGCAGGAATACGATTCGTGTCGTATATCGTTCCGGTCGCAAGCATGCGGATGCTGATGCACTCTCCCGCTCGCCAATAAACCAGATGTGGCTTCTCTGTCACCCCTCTCTAACACCTGGTCACCACTCGACACACTGATGCTTTCGGAGCAGCGTAAAGACGCATACCTTGCCTTGTTGCTCGACTACCATTACCGATCCTTCTGCTGTCCCTTCGACGAGAGCGCTACGCCGTCAAGCAGTCCACTTTTCCGTGCGAGACAACATTCTGTACCGCCGCAAACTACATGCCGGTGGTCGGAAATGGCTCCTTGCTGTCCCTAGTCATATGCGCTCTGACATCTGCGCGAATTTCCATGCAGATCCCCAAAGTGCTCACGCCGGCGTCTTGAAAACCTACGAAAGGCTACGTCAGCGATATTACTGGCGAGGAATGTATCGCTTTGTGCAGAAATACGTTCAGTCTTGCCTACATGCCAACAAAGCAAGACACCTCCGCGACACCTTACTGGCACGTTGCAGCCGCTCCCGTGCCCGGCTCGCCCATTTGACCGCGTGGGTATCGACCTCTACGGCCCCTCCCGTATAGTGGCTCTGGAAACCGGGGATTATTGTCGGCGTCGATCATCTTACGCGCTACGCTGAGACTGCAGCTCTCCCGGCAGCGACCGCCCGCGAAGTTGCACTTTTCATTTCCGCAGCTTCATTCTACGCCATGGTGCTCCGCGGGAACTACTCCGTGATAGGGGTCGCGTGTTCTTGTCAGAGGTCATCCAAGCCCTCCTCGCTGAATGCAACATCATTCACCGGAAATCCACCGCCCTACCATCCACAGACAAATGGTCTCACCGAGCGGTTCAACCGCACACTCGGCGACATGTTGAGGATGTATATCCTCCGACCACACCAACTGGGACACTGTACTACCTTTTGTTACGTTCGCTTACAACACCGCGACGCAAGCGACTACCGGCTTTTCCCCGTTCTTTCTCTTGTACGGCCGCAACCTTCCCACCTACTGGACACCATACCCCGTACCGCCCTGATGCCTCTGAGTGCACTCCGTTTCTGAAGTCGCCAGATACGCCGAAGACTGCCGTCAGTTGGCTCGTTCCCTTACAGCGGAAGCTCAAGGTCGACAAAAGACGCATCATGACGACGTTCGTCACCCAGCTCCTACGTTTCCTGTGGCTCCCTTGTTTGGCTTTGGGTACCCCCCCACGTCCCTGGCCTTTCCTCTAAACTTCTGGCGCGGTACCATGGTCCGTACCGTTCATGCCACCTCGCCGGTGAACTAATCGTCGAGCCCCTCACACAGTCGCCAGATTTGCGCTGTCGAGGGCGCGAGACTGTACACATCGACCGTCTCAAGCCCTACTACGACCCCCTCATTCTACGTACTCCATGAGTCGCCAGGATGGCTACGCTTCACCCGGGGGTATTGGTAGTGGAGCAGCTGCACGAACGAGTATGCGCCTGTGAAAGAGGACGAAAAGACGACCCGCGCTCTGATTGCACGAGAGCCTGTACCGCCTCCGTCAGCGTTGCATTGCGTTGCCGTACGGTCCTTTTTTCGTTGCGACCTCGTTGCAACTTCATTACTCCAATAAACCTCATCACATCTCCAATTTCCCTCTCCCCCCTCTCCACTTCCCCTCTCCCCTCCCCCTTTCCACTCTTCCTCTGAAACGCGGACTAGACAACCCGAAATTCTCTCCTGTGCAACGCCGCGATGAGCACCAGCGCATGCGCGTCCCCTCCCCCTCTCTCTCCTCTCCTACGCTGCCCCCCTCTCGCATGCCTGCCGACTCCGTTGCCCGCTCGCCTTTGATAAATCACGGCCAGGCTAGCGAGAAGACAAGACGTTCGTAGCGTTCCTCTTCGCGTTCCACGACGCGAGGTCGGTAGGATGCCCAAAGAACGCCAACGGAACGCGATCGTGCAAGTGCAACGGCTTCGCATCGCCTCATGGTCCCCTTTAGCGGGAAATGGTGTAATTTTTGTGAATACCTCCTGGGTAAACATACATGCACATCCCGTAGCAAAAGTTTACAGGCGGGACGTGGGCTCCAATGCAAGTGCGCATTTCCGCTTTGCTAGCGTATGACGCTTCCAACCTAGCAGGTAACTGTGTGGCTGCAAGTTGCAGTTGCAGGAACTATCACACGCTCCAACATTTAACTGGAGGCTATGTTCTCAGGCAAAGCCTAAACACAGTTTAGCACTCTGAAGCACGGTTCAGAAAACAGAGTGGTTTATTATTACACCTGATGATGATGATGATGCTCCTTGGATGATGGCACCTACCCACTCAGGGGGATCGGCCAAGAGTCGGGCGGATCATAAAGTCTGAACATTTTAAGAGCTAATAGACGTTACTATTGTAACAAGACCGCACATAATTACGTAACAAGACCGCACATAATAAACAGACGATGCCCTTCATGTCGCCATTTCTAACTTCTTCTTTATTCTCCCCCGTCCCCCTGGCCTGAATTCTGTCGTCTTCTTCTTCAACTGCTTGATCTTGCTTCACTCCCCCCACCCTTGTTTTCATCCCTCCTGGGATGATATTTGAAAACATTAGCTATAGAGGCCGATTGAACGGTTCCATTGGGACCTATATACCAGATCGTCTTTAAATGTCCCTGCTGGCTTGCTGTCTTGACAACAGAAAATGGCCCTGTGTGATTCGCACCCGAGTTCGGCAATCCTTTTCTCACCAGCACGAAGTCTCCCACCTCTATTCCTGGGTCCATCGCATTCTGTTTTTAAAGACGATAGTCTTTCTTGGGGAACTTAAACGCAGAAATTTTGGTCTGTCTTTCTGTCTTTCTGTTTGTCGGCACGTCCCTCGATTCAGCCACTCGGCCAAAGTTGAACCACTTTCCCGAGGGCCAGCCATCTTGAACTGGTATGGCTGTTCATATTTGTGAACGTTGTCGATCAAAAAGTAAATATCACGCATATCTGAGGCGCAACATCACTAGGTAAGTATTAGGTGGTGTGTACTTTTAATAGAAAATGCATACATACGCAATTCTAAAGACCCTAGTTTCTTAAGGTGCGCTGAAAATGCGACTGCGCTGAAACTTGCCTAATGCCATGGGGCGCCGCTCTGGCATTCCTGCTTTACCCAGGCGACGTGTAAATAAAAGAGTGTGTGTAGGGTACTCGTTGAGTGTGGACATTTCTTCTGCTTCGGCGCTTTTCGCCAAACCGCGTGTTCGGGCTGGCTGGCGTCCCCGCCGGTCTCGTTGGTCACCGCCGGTCTTCGCCTGCTGCTGCGCCGGGACTACCAGCCCGCAACACAGCACTCATGTTTCCCGACGTATTGCCAGATGGCGTCCATATATATTTCACGCAGCGCCTCTTCTATCGTCTTTAGGCGACATTTGCAGCGAAGCACGCAGATACGCGGCCAATTTTTGTCGAAGTTCCTTTTCATCCTCTCCCGGTACTTCACTTCGCTCTTCAGTTCTCTCTTCTGTCAGGCGGATCATCGCTTCAACTCCTAAGTCGTGTCAGCCGGCAAATATGTTGGTTTTCCCGTAGCAGCAAACAGCGGTGTGCATCCCAGAGCTGTTGTATAGGACCGGTTATGATGCGCTACTGCAGCTTCAAGGCAGCATTTCCATCCCCTGGGAAGTCCGGATACATACTTAGATACTGTTTGATATCTCGAATAGCTCGCTCCGCTAGCCCATTAGCTGCTGGATGATACGGCGCAGTAAACCTGAGCGTAACTCCTCGCCGCTTTGCCCATTCATTGAGTTGGTGACTCCGGAAGGCTGGTCCATTGTCTGTTACCAATACCCTCACGTTCTCAAACATCTTGCGGTTTAGAAAAGAGATCACACTGTTGATGTCCTCCTTTCCAGCTTTGCTGCCACCATCCTTGTGCACTCATCGACGCACAACAGGAAGGCTCGAGTTTTTTTCACACTCTCAGATTTTTTTCGAAGTTCCGCGAAGTCCATGTGAATCACCTCAAACGGTGTAGTAGAGTGCCTTGGTAATACCATCTGTTGAGTCGGCTGTTTAAACTTTACTTTGTTCATCTGGCATTCGTGACATGATTGCACATATCTTTTTGTGTCTTCTTTCATGCCAGGCCATGTGAACCGTTTGGTCAGCTTCATGTAGGTCCGCCAGAAACCATCGTGACCACCTGAATGACAACTTGTGTGATAAAGATCCAGAATTTTCGGAATTAGTGTAGGAGGCACTGCGATTCTTCCGGTTTGTGTGAGTTGTAAAGCTTCAGTTCCTTCCCAAAGTTTGGCTGCACTTATTGTTTGCCATGTACATCAACAAGCCTTATGACCCCCAGCCTGGACATTGCATCGGCGTCTTTCATTGAAGCTCCCGGGCGATGGTTCACCTCAAAGTCGAACTGTTGTAGCTCGCTTACCCACCGTGCGACTTTTCCTTTCAGCTCTGCCATTTTCAAAAGGTGGGTAAGTGCCTCGTGGTCAGTGTATAACTTGAATTTTCGACTTTCCAGGTAAGAGCGGAAGTACCGAACAGCCTTTAGAACGGCCAGTGCTTCTTTCTCCGTTGTTGTATAGTTCACTTCCGCTTTGTTAAAAGTGCTGTGGTAACCAATCACGCGGAGTTGGCGATTACTTGGCTGGCGTTCATCTCGCTGGTAAAGTATTGCTCCCGTTCCGTAATGTGATGCATCCGTGTTGAGTTCGAACGGAAGATCAAAGTCTGGTAGTGTGAGGACTGGATCAGACGATATAACTCGTACCAACTCTTTGTAGGCCGTTTCGCAGTCATTTGTCCAACAGAATGGTGCATCTTTTTGCATCAGTCTTGTCAAACACCTCGTTTTAAGAGCATAATCTGGATAAATGCCCTAAAATGACCGGCCAGCCCCAAAAACACACGCAATGAGTGGACATCAAAGGGCTTCGCCAGTTTTGCGATGCGTGCCACTGATTCCTCCTTGGTGTTTTTAGTAGTGCCGTCCAGCACTCTACCCAAAAAAGTCACCTTGGTTTTAAAAAATTCGCTGTTCTTAAAGTTGACTTTGAGGTCGGCTTCTGACAAAGCTGTGAGGACCTGTGCCACATGCTGTTGATGGAGCACTTCGCTTTTAGAATAAACGATGACATCATCCACGTAGACATTGCAAAAGCTTCCAATGAAAGGGTGTAGAACCGTATTCATCATTTTCTGGAACCAGCTAGGCGAGTTCTTCCATCCGAAAGGCAGCCGGTTGTACTCATAAATGTCGAATGGTGTTATAAAAGCAGTGTACTGCTTTGTATCCTCTTGAAGAGGTACTTGCCAGAAGCCTTTACAGAGGTCTATCCTGGAAAACCAGGAACATCCGCCTGTCTCGTCTATAATTCCATCTATTCTGGGCATAGGAAAGGGAATAAGATGCGTCTGGCTGTTAATGGCTCTGTAGTCCGTGCAAAGTCGAAGGCTCCCGTCTCCTTGGGCGCTATGGTTATCGGCGATGCATATGGTGATACGGACTGACGGATAATACCTGCATCCAGCATCTTCCCAAGCTCTTCCTTCAGCCATGCTTTTTTCCCTGGTGGTTGTATGGTTTCCTCCGTACAACCGTTGTGTCATGCAGTTTGAATGGAACTTCAAACTTTGTTGTACCTGGAGGATAGCCTCCTCTGCAGAATAATTCTGGATATATTGTAGGGATGTCATCGGATTTTGTCACAATGCGAATTTTGTCTCTCTTTCTCACTGGTTGCACATCTTGGCTCACTGACACAGTGTCATCCCCGTGAATGTTAAGCTTCAGCAATTTCATGTCTGGACGAGAGAGTAGAAAGTGATACTCGATGCCTTCTATCACCAGTGCCAGTATTTCCACAGATTGTGACTGGTATTTCAGACGTATCCGTACCCATTCGCAGTGTTCTTTTTCACGGCCATCATAGCCCCGTACAATGACATTTCTGCCTCTGAATATGTCCTCGGGTTTTGCTTTGCTTCTTTTCATAACTGAAACTGAAGCTCCGCTGTCTACAAGTGCTCGCATAGCTCGACCGTTCACTTCAAGTTGTATATGCAGTAAACTCGATGACACAAGTTGGACGGTCTCATGCGTTGTATGTATGAGTTTAGAATTATTTTGCTCTCCAACGTTGCACTCATCTTTCGAGGCCCTATTCTTCTGTACGAGAGTTGCGCTTCCACTAAAGTCAGAGGTGACGCCTCCAAAATCCGACGGGTACTTTTCACCCAAGTGGCTAACACTTGTCGTCTCTGAAATATTTTGTTTACTTTTGAAGCATCTTTCAGCCCAGGGACGCGATAATAGCTTGAGTAGTTGGAGAAGTGCTTCGGGCGTTTTCGGACAGTGTATTAAAACCTGTCGTTGCAAATCTATAGGTAAGCCGTGAATGATAAGAGCAAGAAGTGACGAGGTCGACAATCCAGGTTCAGCTATGCGAAGAAGTCGCTGTTTTTCAAGAAAATACTCGAGTGGCGTTCCGGACTCAAAGCGGCAGAATATTGCCTCATGCCACCGCTCAAAGGGATTCCTGTTGAAAGTTGCAAGGAAACTTTCCTCCATTTAACCAAGGTTCAGGCTCCTGTTTGCAAAATCTCCACTCGTGCCACTTTCTTGGTATCCCGTGAAGGAACTGTCGCATATTCATCACCAAGTCTTCATCAGACAGCCATCCATTGCTTGGCCGCTTGTTCATAGAAAGCTATCCACGCTTCTGGATTGTCGGACGCGTCGTCGAATATGTCTGGCTGGATTAGTCGCGATGATAGCTTGGCCCGCTTCGTCAAGTCTGCGACGAGAGTCTCAATGACGGCGTTTTGCTGCACAATTTCTGCTGTTGACATGCAATGGCTCTCTGTACTGTCGTTAACTCGTCAGACGGCGCTGGACAGGTCGTGAAATTCCTCTCTAGTGGTGTTAGCACCAGCTCGTTGAAGCTTCTTAGAGGAATGTTCACTTTCACGAAATCTTGCTTCAAAAGTTCCTCTGAAGACAGGGAGGCTTCGGTCAAAATGAGGTTTAGAAGCTCACCTGTTGTCACATAATCGGGAAGCTCCACGGCCGCGTCGTCCTCGACTTGATATTTCTTGAATACCGCAGAGTCGCTGCGGTTGTCCACAAAGAAAGTCACCCACATGATGTCTCTTGTCGTCGGCTGCGCCAAATTATGTAACAAGACCGCACATAATTACGTAACAAGACCGCACATAATAAACAGACGATGCTCTTCATGTCGCCATTTCTAACTTCTTCTTTATTCTCCCCCGTCCCCCTGGCCTGAATTCTGTCGTCTTCTTCTTCAACTGCTTGATCTTGCTTCAACTATATTACACCTACGCCATTGTTCGAATTACGTCTTCCTTCATTAAGCAGCCTCCCCATTACCAGTTCACTTCCAAGTGGTTGTGCGCCAGAAGAAGAAGGAAAGTCTGCCACAACAACTTTATCGAAAAATTCCAACGCCTCAGACTTTTGCTGGAGGATGTACGCAAGTTTTCTTAGCATTTTTTACCATGAGCCAGCAACCGATGGGCCTCTTCATGTTTCACTTCATTTGTTATCTTCCCGTTGTTGCTTTTGCCATGGTACTACTGCTTTATCATATTATTCTTATTGATACCATTATTATCGTCACCATCAGGGCGCTCTGCAACGCACCTCTATTGCATAAGGTTTATAACCTACGCAGAGCTACCACATTGGTCCGTTTGCAGACGTGCACAATAAATGTTATGACTCCAATCATAGAACACGAGTTCCAAGCGGCTTTTAGCTGTCCGGTGCACCATTGTTATTCGCGTTTAACGCTTCACAACCTCCGTGAAACTTCCAGTTGTCAGTCATAACGTCTGACCCTGCTCTCACTAGATTCTTCGGGCAGTTTATTTCATTAGTGGCATACTTTTGCGAAGTGCTTTTATCAAGAAAATGAGCGCAATGCTTTCAAAGCAGCGTTTCGTTAAGGCGCATTCGATCGTCTGGCCATAAAATAAGCGTCTCGTGAAGCGAATGCCCCAATCTAGGGCTCAAACTAATTACACGAGCGTAAGTATCATGGCGATAACAAAAATAACGATGACAATGAGCGACAACTCGATATAACCGCGGCGCCAGCGTGCATCAGTAGACACGCCCGTTATATCAGCATGTTTTGTTTTGCTACAACGAAAAGCTCTGCTATCCAGCGGTAATGAACAAGGCTTCGCGGTGCTTTCGCACAGAACGAAAACTGTCTGCGCCATACACTGAAGCAACAACAACCAGTTTTCGCAGAACAAGCTCAGCGGAAGATGTGAGCGGTAGCCTTCCTTTTCTGGCTGGTCGCTGACGTTCTCAAGGTTAATGGTAAAAACCAGCCGGCGACACTTTTTGCTCCTTCTTCGCGCCGGATGGACACCATTGTTTGGATGTTAAAAGAAAATAAAGAATCCAATCCTACAGTGGACACGACTGTGTTGCTTTCCGTTGCTTCGCACAGCGCAGGCTTTCCATCATAAAACACCCGCCTGATTGTTAGCCGCTGACTGGAAGCGTGGTCACGAATATTGAAGCACCCGCGTGTGCAAGGGGTGACTTAATGCTTCAACATTAGGATTTCGTGTACATACGAAAAGCCCATGAAGCCAGAAGTAAACACCGACCACAGACAGCACTTTTTGTTATAGTTTCCATGCTTTCTAAGGCGTATTCGGGACTATGAAAGATTAAATCGTCCTGCAAACATTGCCAAAACAAAACGCTGCATCCGCGAAGATGCATAGTCCATATTACCTATTTTGTGTGCTAACGTACCTAAGCTTAAAAAATTATTTGATTCATGACATGGCGTTACATTTACGGTTCTTAAGTAATTAATATGTAGTGTCATAGTGGCGCCATAGTGGCGATAAAAAAGCATTGTTCTTCTCGTGAGATTTCGCGATGAAGCGGTGTTTCGTCACACACGCTGAAACAAACCTTTCGAAAGTGGTCTGGTCTAGGCAGTTCTTTGGACGTGCTTATGGATTAAACACCACTTGAATCTAAATTACATGAAAACCTAAATGGTGCAACAGCGCTAATTAATAGGTTACGCACGTTGAGTTCTCTTACAGGAATTTTCGTCTTTTTCAAACATTTATGCAAATGTCACAGAGATGCGATGTCTGTTAAGATAATGTGCTTTAAATTTGCAATATTTAAAAATTACCCGATGTATTATCAAAACGTATACGACAATGCGTACTCGTAACATGCGTATTACTCTTTTTTTTTCTAATAAAGAGATCTCGGCGCATTAAGGGCAGCGCAGGCTAGGCCTTCTTTTATAGCACAAGAAAGAAGTTAAAAAATTTATAATAATAGTGACGATGATGTCAGAAAACGTGGAAGATTATGACATCAGTCTTATACTGCAATACAGACAGATAGTCTGCCCTTTACGTACCTTCGTGAGCGCATTTGTATGTGTGCGTCTATATATACACATTCAAATCGAAAACTTTGAGGCTACGTCATTGATGCTGATCATGAGAGTTTGAGAAGCGTTTATTCTTCTTGTTTCAGTGAAAAAAAAAAATCCGACAGCAGCTCCCAACGCAACAGCTTATCTAAGTTTGCCAGTAGGGTGCTGGTGCGACAGATTGCAATTCCGTTTGCAGCGCCGCACTGGCGCTCAAGAATAAAAATCGTTTTTTTTCAGATTTGTGACGCAAGCAAGCATAGTAAAAACGCCCAGCTCTGAGACGCTCAACTAATAAAGCCATGCTTCGCACCGGTTGAGACGTACACTGCATCCACTGAATGAAAGTGAGCCGTCTCTCACCGTGACAGCCATTCCTGTGTGACAGTCGCAACTAGCTCATTGTTAGGTCGTTGTCTAGAAAAGAGAGAGGAAAAAAAAGACACCGGATTCGAATAAAGCTTACCGTTTTATGAGCTTGCGCTGGAGTTCACGTTGACAATGAAACACAGATCTGTTATGCAAAAGCTTGCTTCCTCCTATGCGCGAGCCAGCGTGACGAACGAAAACATGTAGTTCTTCTTTAACTTACAGTCTGTGCCCTCTGGTTCACACGACAGGCGACACTCGAAATAAAGTGGCGGGCCCTGTTTCTAGTGAGCGAAAATGGCTTGCGCTATAGTGATGTTGAAACACTCCTGAAGCAACGCATTCGGCCTAGCTTTCATCCGAACACGAGAAAGAACAAGCGCGTCATTTTATCCCGGTGAGTTTTTCATTTATTTATTCCAGCAGTGACACGCTCACAAAGCAGCCAAATGAAAGAAGGTGCCGTGCGGCTGCTTTCTGTTCGTGTTTCGTAACATGATCTTTTCAAGAATTCTGAACGAGGTAGCTTAACTTTAAGTGCACGTTTTCACGCTTCTTCGCGCACGCAAATCAGTTATTTGTTTAGAAAGACATCGGTTTTTAGGTATGAACGTTATATTGACCCATTCTTGGGTTACTTACAATCAAGCTTGCGGCTAAAATGCTCTGTCTGTCCGTGCACTGAAAAAAAACGCTGTTTTACGCACTGAAGTGCAAAAGCAACCGGACAGCCGATATATTTATTCCAAACCATTCGTTATTGTTAGGCAACTGGTTTCATCCGGAGAATTCGTTCCGCTTTCAGATGACAGTTTGAAATGATTAGCGGTCTCTCCATGAACATCCCCCCAGTTGCACAATAAAAAAGAGATTATCTAGAGGGCTTATAAAACCTCTAAATTACGCTTTTTTACAGCAAAATCTGTGTTCCTTCGAAGAAAAAGGAAGCACCTCAAAATTTCGTTACGCAACACAGAAATTTAAGCCGTTTTGGATATCTGGTCTCCAACCAAAAATTTCAGCAAGCCATTTGGCCCGCGTAGTTATGCTACCGCTGGAATGCTGCAGGAATGTTTCGAATTTCTTAAGCTCTATAATGAGCACTGCCACATGTGTAGAAAATCGTAATAATTGATCAACTTATGCTGTTTAATTACGAATTATTTGCACCAGTCAGTAGCTATATAGGATCAATGTGTGCAGGTACGGCAGTAGAGGGTTTGAACATCAAACATAAAAGTACTACATGTTTCATCTAATTAGAAAACATGCGCTAATGCTCTGCCCCCTAAATCGTTCATGTATGCCTGTTTGCGCTGCTGCAAATGCCTATTAGTGGGGTATTTGATTTCGCATTGATGTGTTGCAGCTGTTGTGGTGAACGTCGAATCGAGGAAAAGTCTTTATTTTTGAGTTCTCGGTGTTACGTTGGACCACCTAATGTAGGAGCGAATGAAAACAGAACAATTTCCTTTCATATATGCTGCTTGCAATATCGATTAGAAGCAAAAAATAATATAATTATAACCTTTCTTTCCATTTCAGCTGTGGGTATATGTTGTCCAAAGAAAGATACGCTGTACTCATAGGTGACGCGTTCTGCTTCAGCGTTGGGTTTGTATTTGTTTGTTCGGTCACAGTTCCAAAACGTTTCGGTAGACGAGAAAATGATTGCGCGAGCCACTGTATAGCTAACCACGATGCTAACCGCTTGCAACAGGATCAAAACACGTTTTGTGCAAAATGAACAAAAGCTTTCAAAAAACACGATTGAAAGCTGGATCACTCGCTTTCATATTTTGGCGAGTACGAGTACCAAGCATGGCTATAGGGCAGAAACATCAAACTTCGGCTTTTGGGAAATGTCATTCGTCAATTATGAAAGAAAACGTGGACCTGTCACTGACATTTACCTATACAAAGAGAAAACACTCCTGCGGGTGTTCTCTTGTGATCACCCGCGAGTTTTACTCTCAAGTTGATTCAAGGCAAAAAAAAAAGGAACATATTGGTCAGAACGACAACGGCATACTCGTAAGGCACCGCAAGGGGTTACCAGCATTTTTTTTCCGTCATCGCCTCTACAGATAAAGTAATGCTAAAAAAGTACGTCATTACAAGGTGTAGTGCACATTTGAAAATGATTAACGCGCTCGACAAAAGACAGGAACGATCAAAGGACACCTCAGAAACTCCCAGTTCTGCGGTATTCCAGATACCGCACATTTTCTCGGAATCGTACTCCAAGGCAACGTAGAGCGATCTTTTTTTTTTCGCTATCTTTTCAGAGTGAACCCCCGCCCATTTGTCTTCTCGCCTTTCGTTTTCGTTTTGTGTGCGCGCCGAAATGTTTCCAAGAATGTCCTCAAACCAACTCGCCCAGCTCTCCATACTATTACACTATCATTTAAGTTATAAATCGTTACCAGCATGTGCGCGGCGAGTTGTCTGGTGCCCAGTAGTTGTTTTTTTTATTGACATAGTCAGAGAAAACGAAGGCCGAAACGAAAATGGCGTATGCGGCAGCTGCTGTTGATGACAGCTTTGTTGTCTGGAACATGTTCCCGTGTGAGAAAGACCGGTACGTTACGTTGTGTAAAAGAGGAATAAATTCATGTCCATATATATATTTTGCAAACGGTCTCGCTTAGAAGGACAATAGAGAAACACAGACGCCCGCAAAATAGGAGTTTGCGAAACTTTCGGCAGTTACGTGGGACGAAAAGCCTGAGACGTCTAGCCGAAACGTGCGTTTTTGTTTCATTATCACCATGTGGGCAGATCTGTGAAAAAATGAAAAAACGAGATATAACGCCTCGACTCATTTCTTGGTTTCTACTGCTAGACTCAGTCTCTGTTACTTGTGGCTTTGTTTTTGTTTGCCCTGTTCTCGAAATGTGTCCGTACTCCGGAAAAAAAGGCTATCCATCAAAATTGCCAAGATACAGCCGCCAGTAAAGATAACCTGGTCATGTACGAACCATAAATGTTTGTGAATTTACTTTACCGTGTACACGCATTTGCTTTCTGTCAAGAACTCTCTCTTTCAGTTATCACCCTCCTTCTCTTTTTTTCATATTGAAGTTGTTGATGTACAGTACTCACGGTCTGAAACACGAAAACTTGACTAAGTGAGGAACGTAGTTTCCTTTCCAGCGTCTAGAGCACGAGTCATATCGACGTAGTTTTGACTCGAACACTCACATCACAGTCAACGTTATCTTTTGCGGCCAGATTTTGCAGCGACATGACGGGGTTATTGCGATCACTTGCTAATAGGATTCGTTGTACAAAAAAAAAAAAAAACATTCGGCAAATCCCACGTACCGGGGGAATCGATGTTATGCGAAGCATGCGCGGGATGGTAACTGTGTCGTAATATTTCACATTGAGCGAAACGCTACGGAATCATGCTACAGAAATATGAAGTGGTATACGCACACTCATATGTTGAAGAGTCGCATATGTATTACATACCAGTTGTTTACAGTTGCGTAACGATGCCAACAGCAACATAGCTGTTACCAACACCACACTCGGTAAGCTCATATGTAGTGCTTATATTCTTCAATACTGCGTAGCGCGAATCCGAACAAGACAACGAAGGAACACAGATGCATACGACGGGCGTTACTAGCAACTAAGCTTCATTAAGGAAAGTTTCCCTAGATATACACAGCCGAGTGGCACGCGCAGGCGCACTGCACGTACGTTACAGTCACAGTGACAGTTGTTAGCTTATACTTGTCCGTTATCACGCAGAACGCACGCACGATTCACGAACCCATGTGTATGTGTAAAGGGGTTCTTGACAGTTCTTTAACAAGGTCATCATCACCGTGATCAGTGAGTACCAGCAGCTGGACCGGACTTGTTAATCGGATCCATTCGGGATCGCGGTTATGAGGAGTGTAAATGTAGTGAAGTGCGAGGTATAGTGCAGCTGGTGGAAATTCTGGATGCCTCTTACGGCGAAATGATCTATGATGCCTCCTGTCGGGGCGTCGCAGCCAGGTCTTTTGATACCCTTCCACATCGAATCTGTCTTTCACGCAATATAAAGACCCAGCTTTGTTGGGTCTTGATAAATCAATGTTGAAGTCACCGGTAATGATGAGAGGCCTTGTTCTCTCAGCAGATTTGTTGTAGGAAGCATTGACGCCGGTTTTTGCGTAATCCACGTGGTCCACGCTGGCGACCACGTGGACGAGTGGATGGTAGTTGAGCGCTTCCAGGGGTGTTCTGTCTTCAGTTTCCTTACTTTCCTTGCGTCCGCCGCGGTGGTGTAGCGTCTAAGGTGCTCGGCTGCTGACCCGAAGGTCGCACGTTCGATCACGGCCGCGGCGGTCGCATTTCGATAGAGGCAAAATGCTAGATGCCCGTGTTCTGTGCCGTCTCGGTAGACGTTAAAGAATGCCCGATGGTCAAAATTTCCGGAGCACTTCGCTAAGGCAGCTCTCATAGCATGTCGTGGTTTCAGACATAAAACCCCTACAGTTATTATTATCACTTTCCTTTCGTGTCCATGTGTGTGTTCGCGGTTACTGTGCTGGTTGAGGCTCGTATCACCTGTGGCACATACCCGCCCAACTGTAAATCTGGTTTACGGGTGTGTGCCACACGTGACTGAGAGAAAGGGTTTCATGACGTACGCGACAGGTATTTTGCGTTATTCATGTCACGACCAGTGAATCGTGGTCGTCATACACTGATCCCTGCTATGCCAACTTTGGCATATTACAAGTTATGGAGACGGCCAGGAGAGCCCAGACGTAGGCGGCCAGATAGATAGATACGTAGGCAGAAACGGCCAAAGCGCCTGAGGTTCGCTAAGAAATGCTTCGCATTTAAAAAAACGATGTTGCTTTTCAATCCGTGAGTAGTGTCGTTAATCAGCTGGATTAATTTGCATGAACTTTCTTTTGCTGGAAAACGCAAATTTTGCAAGTTGCACTATGCGATAGACAGTGATAAATGAATATTATATCTGTGAGCATCACGGTGCCACCGTTTTCTTGTGTGTGTGTGTGTGGGTGTGTGGGTGTGTGTGTGTGTGTGCGTGTGCGTGTGCGTGTGCGTGTGTGTGTGTGTGTGTGTGTGTGTGTGTGTGTGTGTGTGTGTGTGTGTGTGTGTGATTGCCTTGGGTGGCGCATATGTGTAGAATAGGGGCGGCCTTTTCTTATGAAAACGACAAAACGCATAATGAAGAGAGGAGAGATTGTCACTACTCAAAAGTACATTCACAGGAGGCCTGTTTAACCCCGACAGCATTAGTAACAGACCAAATGGGAGGATTTGAAAACTTTGAGAGCAGTTCGCAAGGGGGATGATAATGGGACTTAGGGTAACTGTGCTGCAAGGGACGAAAACACGAAACACAGAAAGAAAAAGGAACAAAGGAGCATGTACCTGGAAGAATAAGGTTGTCTGCACATCCCTACACTCTCAATCATTCCCCGGGTAAAGCGCTAGCTATAGCCAGAAAAACTAAACGAAAATGTCTAGTTTCCTGTCTGTATCCGGTACTTTGCGCAGGACATGGTTAAAAGTGTAGAAAATTCAAACGTTTCATTGAACAATACGAAGGGTCTTCAACAAATCGGTTCAACTTGTGTTAGATTGCATCGACGCGGTCACGGATTCCCTATTATTTTTGCGATACTCATATTCTTTGCCTAAAAATATGCGCACTTAAGCGAGAGCAGGTTTCGTTATTGCGATAGTAGCGTTTAAATTTTTATAGGTTTATGCATTGGAGTATGAAAAGGTAGAAGGTACAAGGGCAGGCACATGGTGGGTGTCCAAATTTGGTAGACGCGCAAACAAGCGACGCAGCGGAAAGCGTGAAATATGGCAGGCAAGGAGCTATCGGGAAATATTGCGATAAGAAGCATATCTGGTATTTACGACGAAAGCAAGCAGCCGTCCTTTATAACCCGACAATGTTGCCACTGGTCGCAAAACATGCGATTATTAACATTGCTGTGCGAGGAAATATAGGCCTATATTTTATCGCATATATATATATATATATATATATTATATATATATATATTATATATATATATATATATATATATATATATATATATATATATATATAGAGAGAGAGAGAGAGAGAGAAAGGAAGTAGATGTGGGTATGCAGCGCCGGTGGTGGTGGCGGCTGCTGTCTGTAGCGGCGATTGCGAAACGTTTTCCTTGGTGCCGGTGCATTTGGTAACATTGGTATTTCTTACCAGCAGTTTTAGCTCGATACCCAGTCTTCTGCAGAGAGACAACGCAGGCGACTACCTAACACAAGTTGCTCAACCCCCCCCCCCCTCCCCCAGCTTCTTCCCGAATAAAAAAAAGCATAGTATGTCCTCGGCTATGCAGCAAGATTCATATTCATGTGAGGGATGATTAGCAGTACGATTTCAACCACAACCTTAAAGGAAGAAATAAATTACCGCTATAGTTCGCCACATGGCATCAATACACAGAACAGAACACCTTGTATAAGAAAACACTGGACAAGCGAAACCTAAACCTAAAGTTACACGCCGGAAGTGGAAGCAAGTGAAGCAAACCAGAGCAATAATATTACGACCGTGCGTGTTTGTGCATCTACCTTTGGTGGGAAAGAACGAAGATATTGAGAATGTTGACTCATTAGGGAGATCTTTTTCTACTGCTTGCGGGCAAAACAAAGGACTGGAAAATGATCTAAGTACTAATTCCCTGTCTGTCAAAAATAAAGAAGTTCAGGCCTATTCATTTACTGAACTTGAAGCTCTAAAACGATCGCACATAAGAGAAGTACATTCAACGTGTTATGAGGTCTCACTCCTGCTGCTATTTGCTTTTTGCTCACGGAACTGCAACCGCAAAGCTCGGACTACGAGTCGACTATATTGGAGGCATTTGTCTGCAAAATGGGAGTGCGCGAACGTAAAAAGAAAATTATCGCAATACATTCATTCACTGCGATAGTATTTACAGCAAGAAGCCCATCCACCATTACATCGACGCATCTAAAGCTTTTGCGAAAGAAACATCGTTTCCTTGTGGTGAAAAAGACTGGTCTTTATGTATCTTCTAGCGGAGGTCCGGAGTCGCTGATACATAATCCGGGATTATGTGCAACTCACTGAATAGCAAAGTAATTCGAAGAAAAAAAAAGGTACCAACAATATAGTTATTAAAAAAATCGCGTCACAGAATTAACCATCGAGACGTCAACAGCAATTCTGTAGGACTTACGAGAGGTTGTATAACTTATTATTGCGATAGCAATTATAGGACAGTCTCGGCTGATTTTTGCCGTCGCCGTCACCGCCGTCATGCACCGTATATGTCTATATATATATATATTATATATATATATATATAATAAGCCCAAAGAAAAATAATTCAGAAAAACGCCTCCGAAGCGCGGAATCGAACAAGGGCGTTCTCGCTCCGCAGCGCGTGGCGCTGCCACTACACCACGAAACGCAGATCGTCCGGGTAGCTAACGGCGAGCGTTATATACACACCCTTTACCGCTGGCCGGACTGAGAGACGGCAGGCGTTTATAAGCGTTTCTTCATTACCAGCGAGATGGCGCGAGGAGCTCGCTGAGCGCTGGGCTTTAAAGGTCTCCGCCCCGCTCCTGCGAACGCCGTTGCTCTTCGACCTACAGGGCGTGGTCGCCTTCGTGCGCTTTTCTCGAGGAAAGGAGGGGGAGGGCGGAGGTGGGGGGGGGGTCGAGTGGGCGTTTGTATGTCTTGTGCTTTCCCCGCGATGGCCGCGCTGAAGTCAAAGAGCTCGCTGCAGCGGCCGCGTTTGCGAAAGGAGCGCGCTGTTCAAACAGAAATAAGTAACAACAGCGACATTTAGTTTGCGCTCGTCCTCCGTATACCTGTTCGTTCTTTTCGTGCGTCCTGCTTTATGTTTCAGCAGTGCGCTTCAAGTATCGAGCTGTGACGCATGATAGTTCGCGCTCGTCCTGTGTGCGTTCTTTTCGGGCGTCCTTTGGGCTCGAGCGACGCGCTGGCAATTTCGAGCTGCTTTCCGTTCTTCGCGTTACATTCCAATATGTTGCTATCGCATTCATTGCTTCGCCGTTGCGGCGAAACTGTGACATTTATCGCTACCGAAAACAATATTTTGCATCGGCGATCGCAAAAGCAAGAGCACTTTTTACGAATCTATTTCGACGATAATGGTGCGCACTGTAGGAGGCGCTTAAATTTTAATGCGTTTTTAGCAGTAAACGCAGTCCATAATCATAAAGCCCTGCAGCGTGTTGCCTAATATTCATTACATTCTTCGAGTGAACGGTTTAAACAACTGGCCTGAAGTCATTGAACAGCGATAAGGGGATATGAGGGTCTCATTTATTCGTTAGACGCAATCACTTTAATCAACGGATATTAAGGCGAACTGTTACGTTCCAGTCGAACGTAGATATTGTGGAGTAACCTTAATTTTAGGTGCGAGAAAATATTCCTTGCCGGTGCGGCGAGCGAAACCCACAACTCCCGCATTTTGCTCGCCCAACCTACCAATCGTAGGCTATCGCGGCGCCGTATCCCATATGGCGATTTCTTCGACGTTAGTAGGTATGTGTAAAATTTACCCTGCGCGTGTTAGCCGCTGCCCCTCCCGGCGAGGACTCCGGATGCAGAGCATCCTTTTAAACACACTCGTCACATTATGCGTGAACTTTGAAGAAAGCAGCTGCTCAATGAACGCTCCTCCAGTGGCTCAGGGTATCAATGTATCCTGCTCTATATGACACGCTACGTCATTGGCCAAAGCAACAATCTAATTGGAAGGTTTCTATTTCTTTTTCTCACGTCAGCCATACGAAGTAAACAGTCGCAGTCGACAACGAAGCCGGAAGAAAGCCTATGCGTAGTTAACTGTTACTTGTAATTTAATCGGTGAGATCGCAATCTGATGATCAGCGAATCAGGGCGAAAAGCCTCATCGTAGCCTGGAGTCGAAGATGCACATTCCTTGCTCGCACACTCCTTAGCGAAGGCCTCAAAATGTCAGCCTTGTTACCGTGAGCCAGCATACGATGTTTTGTTGGCCTGTTCTATTTATTTAGTTTACCTAACGGACTTCTTAACTTTTTTATTGCAACTATTGATCTGCACTGCCGATACCCTTATGTTAAAGCAACGAGCAATCAGTGCGCACTTGTGAATTTACAATTAGGACTTAATTTGCGCATTGTCTAACTGCAGAAGTACAGCACCGCGCATACAGAGCAGCTACTTAAGCATCTTCGCCCTTCGCAGTTCGTACCGGTATCTCTCCTCCATTTCTAATTCATGACAAGTATGGCAACAGCCCCAGATCGTAATTATGGCACAATGTTTGTGTGTGAGAAAAAATAGTAAAAGTAGTACATGAGCCGGCAGCAACTATATGAGCCCGGGGGCACGTACTGTTTGGTCATTCAAATGAGTTCGCCACTGGATGCGGCACGCTTCTGTGTTACCTTGCGCAGTCTGCATATAGCGTTTGCCTAGTGACAACCTCATAATTACTCTGCCGGGAGTTCGGGTGCCGAGAGAAAAACGATCGCCTGGTTGACATGGGACCCCGAAAATGCGAGTGCATGAGGCCGGCACAAGCGCACTTCATTATGCCAACACCCCTTGTTCTTATTGGTGTTTCTTCCCTTGTGTAGTTTGTTTTAATTTCTCCAGCACAAGCGTTCATTCTTGTGTAGATTATAGATAATGTGCTTACACAGGGAAGTTTGTATGAGTAAGAAAGGATGCGAGACCTTCTGAAAACATGTGGTCCGTAATATATGCACGCGACCCGTCAGCTCTAGGGCCCCATCTGTTCGGGCAGCGCCTCGTCTATTTTTCAGTGCCTGGGCGAACGCTCTCCTCGGGCCGTCGAGCGCGCTCTCCGCGTCCGCTCGCCGCTGCCGCGTGGTGGCGCTGTGCAAGTAGACTACGGGAAGCTGGCGCTGAACGGCCGCGGGTACCACGAAGCTCTCGAATTCGTGTTTGCATCCGAGTTTAATTGCATTTGTGCTTCTTGCAGGCTTTCAGAGGTACAGGGGGACGGAAAGAAACGCGAACATAGCGGCGCGCTGTTTTAGGGACGAAGCTCCTGATACGCCTAGTGCGCGCCGGCGGAAGCGCCATAGGCGGCGAACTCAATCATTGCTCTCGGGAAAGCAAGCACACGGCCGCCGAGGTTTCCTACGTCGTTGTACGTGTGTTTCCGCGTTGTTCACGTTTCCTTAGTGAAATAAGCAACGTTCGTCGTATGTGTGGTGGCCGAAACTTCAAGGGATGTCGAATAACAATTGCTGTGGAGTGGAGTGCTCTAACACCTACAAAAACGCGCCCGGAACACGGTTTGACTCACTTACCGCAAGGCCTCCTGAGCAAGAGCGACGGAAGCAATGGATCGCCGCTGTTCGTTGGCAAAAACGAGCCGCTTCGTCATTGTGCGGATTAACACGTCGCTTCTTGTTCTAATGATTTCTTTCCGTCATATCGGTGCTCGCTGGATGCACTCGATCATGTTGACACAGGTAGACGACGAAAGTTATCAGCATGAGCATGCGTTGGTTCGGTTCGACCGCCGTGCAGGGCACTTCGCTCAAACGTTCTATATTTCAGAAGTGTTGTAGTTCGGGCAGGTTGGTCATCCATGAACTTAGCTTGTACTAGCGCGGTACATGTACCGCGCTATTACAAGCTAAGTTCTATATTTATTATTTACAGAAACAGAAATGCAGCAATGGTTGACTTCAGAAAGGACAAGAAGTGATTGAGACGTCACCTTTGTAAACAAAACAAAGCGGATGTTCACCACGAGCCGCACCTCATAGCTGGATCTTGTTACGCTGGTCTGCGCGACGCACCTTTGATATTCACCGGCATGACGATTCACTCAACGCGGACGTTCGTTCTCCTCCGCAGTCGGTCATCACATGTCTTCTCGGCGACCCTCTTCAAAACTTGTCACTGTCATCTCTTGATACTTAACTCACAGCACTAGATCATCAAACAACACGTCTTCTGCGGTCGAGCGAACGATGCTATCACTGCGACCCTCTTCAAAACTTGTCACTGTCATCTCTTGATACTTAACTCACACACTAGATCATCAAACAACACGTCTTCTGCGGTCGAGCGAACGATGCTATCACTAGAACGACACAACTTCGTCGCCGACTAACTCCTCACTGACTGACTCTGACCCCGCGCGCTGGCTGCGCTTGCATTGCCTGTATCGGCTCGCGCCTGGGTTCGGGAAGCTGCGTATGGTTCGTCTGTGCGTAGCACAGCGAAACCTAGGGAAAGGGCGAGATCCTCTCACCGATTCGTCTGCGGAATCAGACGGCGCCACTGGCTCGGCTTTGCTTTCTCGAATATCCCGATCTTTCGCGTTCGTTGGCTGTGTCGGTGGCGTCTTCTGCGGAGAGGGTAAGAGGTGCGCGCGTGAGCGCTCCCGCGGCGCCTTTTATACTTGTTTTTTCGATGCGCGCACTCTGTCGCGCACGAACCGTCGGCGCCAGGCTTTCATGCCGTGGTTCGAAATCGGCGACGTGCGCTATAGTTAAGCGCTCGTTCGTGACAAACATCGTGCACAAGTCCACTTTCGTAGAGGCCCACGCCTTTCCTGCAGCTGCCAGTGCAGAATTAGTTGTCTGGCACCCGCACGAAGGGAAAATAGCAGCCGCGAACTTCATTCATCTCCTCACAGCAAAGCTGTGCAAAGCGCTGTCGTCTGCTCGGCTTCCCGCACGTACTGTCGGCGGCGCCCGCTAGGTGGCTATCGGTGGCGCCTCTATAGGCGGTGCACAAGGCGTATAGCATCACCTGGTCGGTCGTCGCTCCATCCGGCGTTTCCCCGCCGTCGCGTCTCCCGTATCATTCAAGAGATGGCGCTGTTCCATGAAGATGTGTGCAATATGTGTCCAAAAAAAAGAAAAAAAGAAAGAAAAAGAAAACAAAAGAAGAAAAAAAAAGCAGCGGCACCCTGCACGCTAGATGGCGTGCAGTAATCAAAGCGGCGTATCGCGTTGATTACTGCTGGGCGAAACCACTGAACATTTCACGGTGTAACCATGATTGCTTCAGGAGCTTCGCCCAAGCTCTTCATCATTCACCCGTGAATATGCTGTAATTTTTTTTATCACGCTCTAACCGTCCTGGCAATAAAAAGATGCTAGATGGTCTTTTATTGTGTCATGGATGACGTCGTCTTTTCATCAGTCATCCAGGCTATTACCACTTGAAAATAAATGCGAAACACTAAAGAATGCAGATGCCGCATGTTCGCGTGTCTTTCCATCCCGCTGTACGTATTCCGCAGGCAGTCTGTCAGGCCGTGCTGCCAGTTCAATACTTTCATTCGAGCTTTATAGTATTCGCGTTTTATTTTCTATTTCAGGCTATTGCAACCGCCCCAATGCCTCTGTGTGTCATACTGTTGTGTTCCACTTTGCAAATGGAAATGAAAGAATTCACGATTGTCTTGTTTTATTTCCTTTCATTGATAAAGAAAAAAAATCTCACAGGGTCCCTTATGCATTCATTTAAGACGACTGATAGGCGAAAGCCATCTTCTTATTTTTCTTCCGGTCAACGTATTGAACATTCCCTGCCTCCCTCCGAGATATTTCTGCGCCTAACGTGGTTTTCTTACAGCCTCAAGGATCGGAGGTAGTGCAAGCTTTCTGCACATCGGCGGAGGCATGCACTGCCTCCGTGATCGGCCCATTTTGACCAAGCGAAGATGTAATATGACGATGTCACGTTATGTGACGTCACGATGGTGTCACAAATTTTATTATCTGTGACGTCATATAATGGCGTCATCACGTAATAATGTTTTGCATCACTAGTGCTGACGCCGCCGACGGCCAATTTTCGCGTTTGATGAGGCATCTAAGGCTTTCGCCTTAATACACTGTTCGGCTGTCGTTCCATGAAATTCCAGCTGCCGCTGGTCTTCGGTAGAGGTGGCTTGCAATAATTAGGCGTGATAAGTGGTCTTTTATTACATCTTCAAACTACACTAGAATATGGAGCCGTCGTTTACGACGCGAAGATTTCATAGAATATAAGAAGTGGTGGCTTACGAAGGATGCAGTAGCGTCGCTCTTTGCATGCTACCCTTCACGTTTGCAGCCCAAGGTAACAACTGAACCAAGCATGGCAAGTATTCCTAAACGTGACCATGTCGCGTCCGAACAGTCAATGAATGCATGTAGTACCAGTAGCAACGCTGCCTCGCGATCACCGCCATCTGCATGCAGCGCTGACATTAGGTCCCTGTTGTGTATTCACCAGTGAATAAGGTCGGCAACCATGAGCGCCCGTGGCGCCGCCCTTGGAAGTGGAGTCATTTTTTTCTTTCTCTATGGTGGAGTGGACAGTAGCTCTGACGGACGATCCATTCGTCCTCTTGTTTGGCAACACTTTGTACCCAGCTAAGTCAGCTGGTAATAAACTACAGTGATGCATACATAACATTTGGCGACGAGTTCACGAACCGACGTGGTGAGCGACGACGGCTGCAAAAGCAAGCGGCAAGCGCCACACAAGGCAACGAAGGTGAGCTTCGGTGAACGTCGGCGGCAGTACGCAGAGCGAGATGCCTTCGGACAACGCTTCGGGCGAGGGTGCTTCGGAAGCTAAGCCTAGCGTCTCAAACGTGTTCATAGGCCGGCTGGGCAATATAGAAGAGTTTTCTCCTGACAACGCGGCAGCCTGGCCTACATACCTCGAACGCCTACAGTTCTATTTCACGGCGAATGGTGTGGTTGAGGAGCAGCAGCAACGGGCAGTGCTGTGCAGCGTTTGTGGTCCGGCTACGTACGCCATCCTTCGCACGTTGTGTTCTCCGGCGACGCCGGCTGAGACGCCGTATGCGGACATTGTTTCCAAGCTCACGCACCACTTCACGCCAACGCCTTCGGTGATTGTACAGCGTTTTACGTTTCACAAACGCTGTCAGCAGCCGGGTGAAAGTATCACGGATTTTGTTGCGGACTTGCGCCGACTCTCCGAGCACTGCGAGTTCGGTGTCACCCTGGAGGACGTGCTCCGCGATCGTCTAGTCTGCGGCGTTCGTGACGAAGGGCTGCAACGGCGTCTCCTGGCTGAGACTGCGTTGGATTTCAAGAAGGCGTACGAAAAGGCCGTCGCTGCCGAGTATGCGACGAGGCAAACGGAAACCATCAGGTTTCCGTTTGCCTCGTCGCGTTGCCGGCAGCGTCCGAGTTACATCGGATGGGTCAAGCACCAAGGGCGGCGCCACGGGCGCTCATGGTTGCCGACCTTATTCACTGGTGAATACACAACAGTCCCGAAACTGAAGAATCGGAGCCCATGGACACCACGTGCGCTACGGGCGAAACAACCGACAATCATTATGTACAGTGTCACAATCAATGAGTGAATAAGGCTGAGCAGGCGGCCCCATGCGGCAAAAGCGTCCAGGTCGACAGTCATTCAGCCTCTATACTTCTCTCACTACCGAAAAGAGCAACTGGAAGAGAAAAGAAAGATACCTGAGGAGCCACATAATGAGGCTACAACAATACGTCGACAACTACAAAGACGAGCTCAAGCAAATGACAACAGGCCGCGCCATTTTTCACGCCTTTCACATTGGCTCAAGTTGGCACTACGACTTTATACTTGAACGACAGCGTCTGTTCACACATTGGTCAGTGTTGCAGGAAGCGCGCGGCATATGTACCTGTTTTTGTTTGTTTTTCGTACCACCACGATTTAACTGGTTTAAGCTCTGAAATGGTGGAATCACTTGGCATAGTTCCTCTTTTTCTGGAACCAGCTGTTGCTTTCTCCCGGTGGCAACAACTGTAATTCTCAAAGTTTTACGAAGGGAACGGGCGATCACGTATATCCCTGGAAGCAGTCTAGTGACATTTCGTGCTATTTAGCGCATGAACTGCAGGCTTGCGTATAGTGTGCTACACCAGTAGACGGTAGCCCACATCGGGGAACTTTAAGCGCCCAAGCTTTCAGTATTACCTCTTGGCAAATGCTGCTTTCGAAAATCGACTTTCAGACAGTCAGAAACCGACTCTCAGTCAAGCTAACGTAACGGTGACAAAAGAATTTTCCGCGCATCCCTGGCATGCGCTCTATGGTATCGGGCTAGCCGACGACGCGCGAGCGTCTCGATCAAATAGCCGTGAAAGACACATGCCTTCGAATGGGCTGGTTGCCCAGAACGACAAGTGCTTCATGATTCCAGTTTACAAGTTTTCATTATACTTTGAACAACGCGAATACAGCCGAAAACTGAACCATATAGCAGCTTCGAATGCAGCAACGGCATTCGTTTCCGCGAGCGACGACGCGACGGCAGGTCTACTACGGTGACGGCGCCCGGCGGCTAAAAGCCGCAATAACGCCGACGGTCGGTTCCCATTGCGCTCCGCTCCTTCACCCAGACACAGAAAAATAGAGAGGAGGCGCTGGTTCGGGCGTTGGGATTAACGGCATCCTTATCGCCACTAAATAACGTAGATTTATTTGTTTTTTATTTGTTTTTTTATTTGTTTTCTGTATTATTATAATGGACAACACTCTTTCTTAGGTCTTTCATGCTACACAAGATTAGTGACCAAGGGATTAACAGGCACCGTAACCACGCTGACAGCTTCAAAACAAATCTACGCTCTGCGACTGGCTTTCACCAAAAGCTGGTACTATATAGTGCGCTATGCAATTAAGTTGCCGCTGTCCCTCCCGTGTAACCTCTCACTAGCCGATCAGCGTGGCTGAAGAGAAGAATTAAGTGACTTTACCCTCGGAGTTGCGTATATCGACACTTGTTTAAAATTCATTGATGATAGACATGATTATGACTCCCAAGTTCGCACATGGCTGTGTTACCATCCAGCAAACTTCTTTTGTTAGGCATACTAAGAATAATAAGGAGGTTTACCTTAAATGCAGGTGCAATTCGCAATGCCCATAAGGTCCCTAGATAAAACAAGTTTTCAAGGTAGCGACACCCTTCCTTTTCCTCCTCGCTTATTTGCCTGGAGCGCCCCCAAGAAGGGTCAAAGCGTGCATAAAAAAGGGAATGTTTGTGTTCAGTTATTACGGCGGAAAGAAATATTTATAGCAAATGAAAAGTAAATGAGACGTAGGATAAAATGTTACTCAGTTGAATATAAGCGGTACAACATAAGAAGAAGCGTAATGTGTGTTACCCAACTGGCAACGTTGTTATAGTTATATATTTCACACCATTATCCATGGCGTCTCGCATCGTACGTCGTTGTTCGTCCCGGTTCCTCCAGTTCTCCGAATGTGTTTTGCTCGTGAATATGATGTGGCACAGTTAACGTGCTTCTTGCTGGATCCTGTGATCCTGACTGACCACAGGGCAGCACCTTGTTGTGACGTTGTGACGAGTGATCATAGCCGCTTGTGCGCACACAGGCAAAAGCCGTGGTCAGACTAGAACGAACGCTTGACTAGCAGCATTGCGATGACAGTTTTTTCTGGAAAAATACATCCATTTTTGCAATCATGATGCCAGGCAATCGTGGTGCATGTTTTATTATCTGGGTGACTATGGAAGAGACCGCGGCACCGCAATGCGGGTGCACGCAACTTAACGACAAGTGGGGTTCTACCAGTTTGGTGTCCCGAAGTGATGAACATTGCGACGATGTCGTCGCCCTACCATCACCGGCAAATACCAGAAACACTTAAAAAGCGTTGGCACAGCGTCGCGTTTGAGCCTGTTTACGCCGCGTTCAGGAGCAAGTGACTCGAACTGGTCTGGCATGAAATGTCCTGAAAGTGCAGCCACTTCAGCTGTATTCAACTGTACGTGCATACGCACAAATATTTGTAACGAATTTCACGTACTAGACGCGCGTTAGACGCGCGTTCTGTAGCGTTTCAACAAAAGGCGACAAATCAACTCGCCTCGCAAAGCCGCGTCTACGGCGTTGCACGGAAGTCCTCGCGTCAAATGTTTTGTAGCCACACTTCACGGCGTGCCCTATTCCGGATACCACGAGGTATTTTGTAGAGGGAAAAACCGCCTTCTGTTTTGTTGCTGCAGCCGACAGCACAGTACTTGACATATTCAAAATTCACGGCGAAGCATGTTCGGCCGACTTGGCGTCAACTGGAACGCTCCTCTTCTGCAGCTTGTCTTGGATACGATTTCGTCTTTCGTCGCGGCAAGAATCCGACTGGAACCATATGCACATGCGCACTCGTTTTGAACCTTTTGCTTTATAATAAATGTCACCACCATCCACTAACAGCATCACGTGCAACGAATTCACCAATCACAGACGCAAATGATGGAGAAAAGGAGGGGTAGGCGCGAGAGTGAGGAGGAAGGCGCAATGAGCAATGAGTGTCGCTACCTTGAAAACTTTTTTATCTAGGGACCTTAAATGCCCATAGACTGTCGCGCCACCGAGCGGAATTCAGGAGCGTCCTCTCGAGGAGGGTTAGTAGACGACAAAATGGCAGCACTGCGCAGTCGCTCCCTTGTTCGGCTGTGCTAGCCTCAGTGTTAACGCGTTGGCAAGAAAGGAACACTACGACTTTGCATGTACCCTGCATCAGTGAACAAACCGGGCCCTCCGTGACACGAGAAATCTGGTTCGTTCTTGCGAGACGTGAAGTGTTCGTGAAAATACGTCGCAACTCGCGCTTTCAATGCTAGCCCACAGTGTACACATACTATCATCTTCGCCAGGCTTTTTGTAGCCACGTAGGTAAGTTAAATGTTATCGCCCGACATATTCAGTTGAAGCTCACCCTGTTTTACTTGCATATATAATTGGTCAGTGTTTCTTGTACTGCATGAGTCCCATAACACTGTACGCGGGAGGGAGGTCGCGCGGGCTCGCGATGTGCTCATGTATAACTGAGCGATCTCAAGTTGGCGATACATTAAAATAGGGCCTCTATCCTTTGTCAGCAAAGCGCTGTTACGAATCGTGCGAGCGACGTTTCAATCATTCGAGGACGTGTCTGCTCGACGCCTTTCGTGGAGCGAACGCTTTCCATCCACGCCGTCCTTCGCCAGTGTGTTGGGTTTCATAGCCACCGCTGCGCCGCTTGTTTTTGTACGTTTGTTGATAGGTGGCAGCACACTGCAAGCGATTTGCTTGTTGACCGGTCTGAGAGCAAAACGTTCTCCGCGCCCAGACGTCTCTCTAATTGTAAACGTGGTGACGCGGAGTGGTCGAAGTCGTTCGGCGGAGGAAATTCTTCAGATTGCTTTCAGCAGTGATGTTGAAAGAAACCATCTTGACGACGAGGATTTTTCACTGGACGTAGAAGACTGTGAAAGCACCGAGAGTGATAGCGACGATGAACCACCAGCTGCTAACTCACGACGAGCGAGTTGCACTTCACGTCCCGTCGTGCGTTAATGTTCTTTCACGCTCGTAATTCGTAAGTCACTTTGATTGTATTTAATGTATAATATCCTTGAGCGAGATCGAAATAAAAGCATAGTTCCTCTTGTGCATTGCATGTATCATAATTATTGTGGATATTATGGAGCGCCGCATGCCGCCAACACGCTCGAGCTCGACCAGCGAAGCGAAATGGTTAGAGCGATGGATCGTGCAGTCACGGCCACAATCCACGCCTCTCGGCTAACTTCTTCGACGTTTCGAAAAGGACACGTGCATTCTTTCAATATTCATGTTTCGATTGTGCTGATCGAGCCTGCAACATGCGAGTGAAGTGAATTGCACACGGCTACAGTCTCAGCACCGCTGTGACACAAGCGCTACTGAATGGCATGTTAAATGCTTGTGTTGCGTTGAAGACGTAACTCCGCGTTTCCGACTGCGCAAGTAATGACGAAGGGGTATTATCACAGAACACTTTTATGTTTGCAAGCCATCATCACGCGCAGCAGCGATGGCGCTACTCGCTGGCGGCCTACTACTGCGGCAAATCCGTCAGGCAGGCTCCGTACGTATGTACTACCTCGGAGTGCCGTTCAGCTCATACGTCAATTCTAGTTCATACGGGTTTATGTAGCACGCACAGGATTTCGCAGAGCATCGTTATGCACGGTAATGGAGCTGAAACATAACCTTTCACTTCGCAGCAAATAATTAGGTGGCGAGTACATAGCACTTTCCATGGTTTGGGAAAGTATTTTAGTCTCATATCCATTTCAGCGCAGCTCATGACTTCATCCGGTGAAAGTGGCATGGTCCGTACGTCCGCACGTCCTATCTGTTCCTATGCTAACAAACGGGTTGACCCTCCTCCTGGCGCCTTCTTGAAAAGCACGGCGTGCCACCTATAGTTCGTGGGCATTGCGAATAGCCGCAAGTGTCTGTGTGAAAGCCTGGGCCTGTATTCCCAGAAGTGCGTTACACTAGAAATCTTCGTGAAAGACACGTTCAGTCAGCTTCGATTTCGGGAATATCATTAGGAAACCTGGTTGGCCAATAGGAAAAATAACTTACGAAAGAAAAGCTTGGGAAATCGAAATCCCGATCTCGCCGACTAGTACAAGCATGGTCCGTCTCATCATGTCAATCCAGCAGTCCTGACGAAGACAGATGCCCTTGTCGAAGCATTGGCTGAAGCGGCATTTTCTGTTCTTTCTTCTTTCATCCCTTCAAAGCGCCATGTTCCCCTGAAGTTATGTCTTGTTTGGCAATCAAGCTTAAGCAAAACATGATTTCTTGTTGCTGCTGCAGACACATTCGGAGTGACATGCAGCGTGACAATTCTCCTTAAATATTCTCAATCTCATAAGCTTGGTAATGTATTGATCTCACAGCGTCAGTCTTTTTTTCTTCTCGTCCATTTGTTAGGCATTTATACGCTCAGTGAAACGTAACGTACTTACGTTTAAAAAAATGTAGTTGTTCACCGCTCTTCCTCGCCTCTTGGAATTTGAGTAAAATACGCCGATTTCTGTGTTTTCGAATGCATTAGGCATCATGAAGGAGTTCGAGAACACCGCATAAAAAAGGAAAAGACGAAAAGATAAGCTCTAAATGGATGCTAGAGACACTTTTCATACGACGCAGCAACAAGGGGTGCTTCTAAGTAGACGCAATAAATAAAGAGGAGGCGCCAGCAGAAGGGACGACGAAAGAAGTTGAAGACACGAACACGAAGTCTGTGCTTCGGTAGAGTCAACATGACATCTGCGCAGCACGTACGACGTGATGGAAGTACCTGACTGTCGCATATTCTTTTCTAGAGGCATCTTCTGTTACATTTAGGCGGAGTAACGCGGCAACTGAAAGCTTCCGGCCTAGGATTTTGGAACGATTGCGGCAGCTCAGGACGTAAGTTCGCTTGCGTCGCAAACACATCATGGAATCTGGTTCAAAGCAAACAAGCTATCAAAATTCTTGCGTTCGGCTTACGCGCTGATTCTGTTGACTACCATTGATTGTTATATTGTTATAAAGATCTTTAGTGTAGGTATAACAGTAGGACGCCTTATTTCTGTTAAGAAAGGCTTCCCTGCGGGCACATATTTCATAATAACGTACCAAGCAATGCTTACAGGAAACTGTTTTTTATTGGATATTCCCTGACTTCACTACTAGACTCTCCGAACACTGCACCGAAGGGACCGCCAAATGCGGGTCCTCATGCAACCGCCGTAAGCTTTGCCTTTTTTACAGCGAGCTGTTATGATCGAGGTTGGCCGTGTGTCTTAGATAGAAGATTATCATCATCATGAACCGGAACGCGCTCAGTGAACGCCCAAGCACTGGGTACAGACGGTTAACAAGAGAAGCTGAAACGGGCAACCCTAATAGCCATGTATAGTATAGTATAGTATAGTTAGTATAGTATAGTATAGTATAGTAGTATAGTATAGTAGTATAGTATAGTATAGTATAGGAAAGTATAGGAAAGTATAGTGTAGTGTAGTATAGTACAGTATAGTGTAGTGCATTGTAGTGTAGCAAGGGGTGGGAAGGAGAGGTGAGAAGGTAAAAGCCTATAGCCAAGCCAGGACTATAGCTAGTTCGCCACCAGCGTGTGAACCAGCCTTGCGCTACTTAGTGCAAGCTGCGCTAACTTTTCTGTTTTTAAAGACGATAGTCTTTCTTGGGGAACTTAAACGCAGAAATTTTGGTCTGTCTTTCTGTCTTTCTGTTGTCGGCACGTCACCCGATTCAGCCAACCGGCCAAAGTTGAACCACTTACTTACTGCCCACCATCTTGAACTGGTACGGCTGTTCATACTTGTGAATGTTGTCGATCAAAAAGTAAATATTACGCATATCTGCGTAACATCATTAGGTAAGTATTAGGTGGTGTGTTCCTTTAATAGCAAATACATAGATACGCAATTTTAAAGACCTTGATGGTATGCGTTTAACGTTGAGACAGTAACGCGTTTATTAAAAGATGCCACAGCTGAAGCGATCAGCGGTCCATGGCCGAGCAAGCGCGAGCGCCAACAACAACCGTCTTCGTCGTCTTCTTTCGCAGGCGTTCTTGTCTGCGCCCTACCATGTTACAAATCACTCCCCCGCGGAAAAGGAGCCATCCTGGCGACCTAAGGAACAGGTAAACTGGTGGGTCATAATGCGGCTTCAGTCGATCGACGTGAACAGTCTCGCGGCCGCGACGACGGCGGTCCGTAGATGATTGACAGGCTCAATCATTATTAACTGGGGGATGCTTGACGTTAGGACGCGGTAGGGGACTTCGTACTTAGGCAGTAGCTTTGTGGAAACGCCAGGAGCGGAGGAGGGAACGCGAAGCCACACCAACGTTCCAGGCGAATACGACTGAGGAGGCAGGTTTTCGTCGTGACGGTCCTTCTGGCCCTACTCGCCCTACAATGTTACAACCCTAGTTTCTTAGGGTGCGCTGAAAATGTGACTGCGCTGAAACTTGTCTTCCTCCGTGCCCTCTGCAAAAGCTCATGTTGTGTTTCGGTTTCGGTTCAGTATTGCATTGTACGAATGACAGGGGGCGCCGCTCTGGCATTCCTGTTTTACCAGGCGACGTGTAAGTAAGAGAGTTTGTGGAGATTACTCGTTGAGTGCTGACGTTTCTTCTCCTTCGGCGCATCGCGCCAAACAGCGTATTCGGGCTGGCCGGCGTCCCCACGGTCGCGTTGGTCACCGCCGGTCTTCGCCTGCCGCTGCGCCGGGACTACCAGCCCGCAACACAGAACTCATGTTTCCCGACGTATTGCCAGATGGCGTCCATATCTCACGCAGCGCCTCTTCTATCGTCTTTAGACGACATTTGCGGCGAAGCACGCAGATACGCGGCCAATTTTTTTTTATTCCAGTTCTTATTTGCCGCGAATGCCGACAAAAACGTTCAAGGTGGTCCAGAAGGGGAAGTTGAGTAGGTCAGCTTTAAACGCCAGTAACTTTTTTGCAAGAAGGGTTTACCAGTTTACCCCAATCTTTGTGGTCTTGGCGGTATTTAATGGTATTTCAATAAACACCCTTGCCAAATTGCGAATGCAAGTCGAGAAGTATTGTGACCGCCCAGAGAGACACACGTCGCGATACTTTAAGGAATTGTTATACTTTTGCCAGCTTGAATCGGCTTCAAAGTTTCAAGCGTTATCTATAAAACGTGAGAGGTACCAAAATGTCAGTTATTCATTTCTTACATCGCCGTGTGTTGCCATACGGAAACAGAAAGGGAAGACATTTATTGATCGGACTGTACTAATTTTTTATGTGCCTTATAATTGTGAACCTACGCGTCGTTGAAACTACAAAAGATCGGAAGCGAAAATATTAAAAATATATGTCATCCAGAGCGCATTCAATTACTTCGAAATGTTCATATTGTCACGTGGTCGTGCCGTCGACGAAGGCAGCAGTCAGCAGGTCCGGGATGAAACTTTATTTGGCCGAACTTGTGGCCGGGAAACTGAAAGTCAACTACAGCAATACACTGATAGCGGCGAACAGAGCGTCGACCGTCGATCAACTGACAAGTGGTGGTGAGTGCGTCGGAATTTATACATGTGACGTCGAATATTCCAGTCTTATCACTGGTGATCGCGCAAGCTCTGGAATAATCTAGGCTGTTCGCGGCCTGCGCGCAATCTTAACAAAACGATCTACAATAATCGCGAAGCTTCTCGAACAATGAGGCGGGGTTTGCGCTGAGCGTTGCTGGCACTCTTTGTGGGCGAAAACAGAATACAACAAAAGTGATAATAAGGAACGCACGTGGCAATATACTGGTCCACACATCGCCCGTCACGAGATTATCATTTTTCTAAAAACATTTCGCGACTAGTTCAAATATTTTTTTAATAAATCTCCATGATTATTCAGGCCAGGCGTTCTTCATTCTTCAGCGGTTGTTCAGCTCACGTGGTAGGTTTAGCAGCAGTGTCGGTTAACAAAAACGAATTCGCTCTTTAAGAATCACTTCGGCTTCGTGTCCGTGGATATCAATTTGTTTAGAGTGGCAGGTAAATTTTGTGTAAATGTCCTCCAGGGATATAACCCGGACGTCAGCCCGAAGGTTGACGGTTCCGTGAATAAACCTAACACATACCAACAAACAGGCGCTTCATCTGCAATTACAGCTGTTCAAACAAACATACCACAGATCTACTTGTCCTGTTCTGTTTTAACTGGCTGCTGTGGAGAGGTTGAGGTTTTTATTACCGGATACTCTATTTCTATGAGTTCTGCAGTGAAAAAAAAAAAATAGGGTTGTCCAAAATAAAAATTGAGCGATGCTTTGAGGACCTCTTCAGTTCGTCAAATCTTTCCTCAGTTCTTCCACATCTTCCCTGCATTGCTCTTGCATTGTCTTATCACCTCAGCTCACCTGCCTGTCACTCATGTTTTTCCGAAAGCGTAACGTAAGTTGCCTTTCTGTCTCTCATATACTCCTCTCAATGCGTAACCGCTTCCCTGCTCTACGCATTACCTTGCCCGCTAATGTCGACTTCTGCTGTCGCTGAAAGTGCTGCGCTGTCAACTCAAGCGTTATTTCTGATATAGCGTACTTTAGCTGCAAATTCCACTGCTCCGAAAAAAAAGTGGGATTAATTGGCGGCAAAACTCGCTCATTCCTACTCTTAATAGGAGCGTGTATGGTATGGACGGAAATGCTAAGAAACTTCTGTGCAAGTGTACTTCCAGGGGCCTACCCATTACAGCGCGCATTTTAATAGCGGATTAGATAGCTTCTGCGAAATGGCCGTATCCCGTACAGTATTCCATGCGAGAAAGAAGTGGTGCGGGCGGAACATAGTCTGAAAGGAGCAGTTCGAAAACGGGCCGTCGCTAACGATGATAGTATGATCGCAGTTCTCCGTTCGAACATCTGAACGCCGACTATGCCAACTGCTTCAAATATCTTCCTCGTCTCCTGCTGCGCTCCAATCTACAAAGGCCGGCAGGGGCTGGCACACGCGTTCATACTCGCTGTTCTTGCTCTCAGTTTTCGAAAGGCACTCTGTCTTATCTTCGCTCGGTCGAAAATTTAATACGCGGTCACCGAGTGCCAGCGTAGATTATCGCCTTCCAGGAAAGGTAAGAGGCACTAGTGGCTCTAGGCCTTTAATTTACTTGACAGTCGAATTGCTGACGCTTATTCGTTTGGTGAGTCAAGTATTCGCGACGTGTGACCGGCTTCTTACAATTTCTGTGGCAGCACTACCCGCAATACGCATTTTTTACGCTATCCGCCTCGTGCGCTGCTGCTTTGACCTGTACAGGTGGCGCCACCAACGGCGAACGGTGGCGAAAAGTGGATACGCGCGGCTCATAGAAGCCATGGGCAAAGCGCCCATTACTCGCCGTTTTTCTATTAATTTTTCATTCAGCCGACGCTGCTCCCCTAGACAACCATGCCGTTTGTTACGTCGATTGTTCTATATTATTTGTTTTAAAATGACAGGCCGTTTTTTTATGCGTGCGCGCGATGCACTGCGTACGTTTACGTGCATGTGTCCAGTTGTTTGCGTGATCTGTTAACACAGATGAAATAAAACTGTTGCAGTACAGAACAGCATTCTTGTTTAATTGAACACCCCAAAAGTACAACAAGAATGACTACTACGGCTGTATGCCTGCTTAAGAAACGCACAAAAACTTCGCCCAACACTCGTAGCACTCAACTAGGCCAAGAAAACAAAATCTAACTTGCGACGTTTTAACAGCCGTCCACACAGCGCAATAATAAGGCGTGAAAGTACATTACCAAATGACCAACCAAACATTCACACAGCGTTTGTTTTTGTTGCACAGACCGTGTTAACACATGAGAAAGTTCTATCTTCATTGCAATAAACATATTTCGGAATATCTAAGTCACTTTCCACCATTGAAAGCCCACAATCCTCTAACACATGCGCTTTAAATTGAGCATGGCATTACTCAGATTTATATAGGAAAATGCGCACGCGTGGCATTACTCAGATTTATATAAGAAATGCGCACGCGTGTAGCCATAATGTATCTCGTATGCTAGATTCTCCTTTGGTACGTGCAGCTCTACATAAAATGCGATTCTAGAAGTAATGTTCGTGGAGTAGCGAGCATATAGAAGGGAAACTACTTACAGCTTGACTTACCTTTGCAAAAACGGTATTCCAATTGCAATTCGATATTAACCGACGCAACAACTGATAGAAACACACTTGTTGCACACAGGCGTACGAGGTTGACACGCGAGGCCAAGGCGCGGTGTTTAAGTGTAGTACAATCGTGCGCGTACAGTACGCTAGAATATTCTGGCACAATGTCGTCAAGCTTGCATTCACTTCAGCGGTTCCCACGATGTGCACCAGTTGATGTCCTCGCGTCATGAAACTGCTACGACGCCGAGAACTACACACACAGCTGACTTGGAAAAACGCGGTCTTGCAGGAGGCCATATTTGTCCAGCAACCAACCGACAGAAGCCCACACTGAGGCGTCTGAAACATTGCCGTTGATGAGATGGCAGCTGAACGAAATCAGGGCTCATCGTCCGACGTGTCGCCACCGCCTTAACACAATATTAACGTTGCAATGTTCAAGGAAGACACGACGAAAGCGACGAGCCCAGCCGGTCTTGTCGGGTGCGCTACTGCACAGTGCACAGCGCGCCCATCTCATGGCTACCGAAAGAAATAAAAGAAAGTGGAGAGAGAGTCACCTTAGAGCATGGCATATCGGTGGAAGCAAGAGGAGATGTTGCGTCGTCGGTGTGCCGTATTGTCGAGAGATGGCGCTAGTTTGTTTTTGCGCAACAGAATCGCAAACTTCGTTCAAATGCATGGGAACCTATGGGGGGTTGGGAGAGGATGCAACCGCCTGAGCCGAAGTGTTGGCGCCACCATACCGATGCACGAGGCGGATAGCTCAAACCAATTTTCTCTCTTGTAAAACTAACGCGGCTTCATATTTTTTAGTTTTTAATACGTAGATAGATTAAAAACATTATTCTTCAGGACATAAATAAACTTTTTATCTATCTATCTATCTATCTATCTATCTATCTATCTATCTATCTATCCTATCTATCTAGCTATCTATCTATCTATCTATCTATCTATCTATCTATCTATCTATCTATCTATCTATCTATCGATCTATCTATCTATCTATCTATCTATCTATCTAAATTAGAAAATGTGATACGCCAATGACGTATTACTCAATAACAGGGGGCTGGATTCTCAGTGCTAATGTTTCTGGCTGTCATAGCTCTTATTTTAACTAAGTCGCACTCTCTATTGACTGGTGCCGCAAAGTCGCACTAATAAAAAAGCCTTCGATATGTTTCAGGCACAGATTGATATATGAAATGGCAAGGATTAAGGGGCTGCACAAACAGCAACGTCACTAACGAAAAGTGCTTCAGCTAGACCATTATATTAAGCATTGTCAATGTACTGTTTGCTTGCTATCGACAAGTGCAAAACCGTGCTTATGGAAAACGAGGCTGCCGTTTCCTTGAATGAATCTACTAGTCGAGGCTTCGAATGTCATATTTACCAAAAAAGTCACAGTTTCGCCGCAACGGCGAAACAATGAATGCGATAGCAATAAATTGTAATGTAACGCGAAGAACGGAAAGCAGCTCGAAGTTGCCAGTGCGTTCCTCGAGCCCAAAGGACGCACGAAAAGAACGCACACAGGACGAGCGCGAACTAATGCGTCACCGCTCGACACTTGAAGCGCACTGCTCAAACATAAAGCAGGACGCACGAAACGACGAACAGGTACACACACGCGAGCGCGAACTAATGTCATAGTTGTTACTTATTTCTGTTTGAACAGCGCGCTCCTTTCGCAAACGCGGCCGCTGCAGTGAGTGAGGCAAAGCACCCCACCGGCCGCCCTTCTTGAGATAAGCGCACGAAAGCGACCCACGCCCTGTAGAGCGAAGAGCACGGCAGTTCGCAGGAGCGGGGCGACGATCTTTAAAGCGCGCCACACGCGCGCACGGTCGCGCCATCTATGTGGCCACTAACAAAGCATGTGAATTACATGGGTGTATATAAATAGCACGCCGTTACCAGGCTGAAAGACGGTGCTGTCGTGGCCTAACGTCTAACCGCGGCGGGCTGCAAGCGAGAGGTCGCCCGTTCGATTCCGCGCGTCGGAAAGGATTTCTGAATTATTTTCTTTGTGGCTTTATCTATATATATATATATATATATATATAATATATATATAATATATATATATACCATACTTGTACCTATACGGTGAATGACGGCGACGGGGATGGACATTTTCCAGCCTGACTGTCCATATAATTGCTATCGCAATAAAAAATGCAGTCTTAAAATAGGCTGAGTGTTCGTAAGAATAGATGTTCCTTAATCATCATACTACACAGATCGTTGGGGACAGCACCAGCCAGGGTCAAAGCCTTTGCTAATTAAGCCCCAAAATGTATGAAAAGCGGCAACGTCCCATATTCTATGAACCCTTCGTAGCTACAACTTGGTGCTGACCGTATACAAGTCTTGGTACATGTGTGTTTGCTGAATGAGTTCCCCTTTGCGATTTTATTGGTGTTTATCCTCTGTCTTTCGTTCTTTCGCACATTGCATTTGCGAGTTATTGTCCATTAACCGTACAGCTGCAGACAAGTTTCCTCTGTATAGTCCGCGATCTGGGAGTCTAGTCTGTTTCACGGTGACTTCTTCGTTCCGTATTTGCTCAAACTTGCTCAGATCTACCGTACGGCCAACACACACTTCGCCTTAGAAACTAGTCCATAAGGCGCTTGGCCTCATTTATGGAAGAAAGCACTTAATGTAATAATCGTAACCGTCAATTCTTGCGCTAATAGCAATTAAAAAGCAGTGATCATACTCCGCAACATTTTTTACTTTATTATAGACCTAGGCACTAATCAACAGTGAGGAACTGGGGCAGCTCGTGAACCCACGAACATTCGATATTGCCTCCATGGAAAACACGGGAATCATTTCTACCAGAAGGATACCGTAGTATCGCGGGAAGAAGGAAACAGGACTGCAGTAGCTTACCGGTAGACCGATGCGTTTGTGGAGTATTAACTTGGCAAAGCAAAAATTCCCAGAAATACAAATATAACAAAACATGCCTCACTGTCGGCAACATCGTCAATGAACAATTCCCAGATGTACCGCCAGGTGTGTTGATATAGAAGAAAAACGTGCAAGGTAAATGAAAACCAATGGGACAACGGGACAAGCAATCACAACAACATGCCGTTGGTATAGAGTGTGGTGCGCATAGGCGTTCCTTTCCGGATAATCTAGCTGTAGATCACGGACTCTGCTTGTTTTTTTTCATATTTAGGAGAAAAGGCAGGAGACAAAGGAGAAGTATATCCGAATGTTATTTTCCCGGGGGCTTACTGTCATCGTTGCTGGGTATATGGAAAAGGTGTGTTGTCAGCAAGAAATGTCGTTCATCGGGTTTCCTGCCTGTGTGCGATTCTATTCCGGTTTCGGCGTAAAGCGGCTGTGCTGTAGATTCAGTTCCTGCGCGAAGCCGAGCCTATATGCTTCAGCTGACGGGCAAACGTTCCGTTTTAACGCGATAGCGTTAGACAGCCCGTGTCGCAGAAATTCCGCCGTCGGTGTCGGCACCGTGTGTTGGGAAGCGAAAAATCTACCGTGAGCGAAAAATCGAGAAAGAAGCAAATAAAACAAACCAATAAAAATTTCGGTCCCATTGAGGATCGAACACGGGCCGTCCGCGTGGCAAGCAGGTGTCCTACCACAATGGCACGACGTACCTGCAGCTGCTTCGAAAAAAAAAGAAAAAACACTACATAAATGCCATGTAGTGGAAGGAGTCTCCTTAACGCATTTTGTTCGACAGGTGTCACGACGAAAACGAGCCCATTCGGCGATTTGTAGGCCCATTTGGGAGGCCATCAAACTATGTCGAAAAAGGCCGGGATAGTTCAGCCTTCGCCGCTAAGAACACACACGAACTTCAAGCAGCTCTAAAAATGGACAACTATGTCCATAAGCGGAAAACATATTCAACAGGCAAATAGCAACGCTAGATAATGTGCTGCCATCTGTGAGGCATTGTGAGACTGTTCATGGCCTCCGAGATGGCGAGTGCGCGGCGTGTATCTTGGAGGCCATGCGACTCTGCTTGAGATAAAAACCTGTACCATTCGCTCGCGCGCGTGTGTGTGTGTCTGTGTGCGTGTTTGTGTGTAACAATACACATTAATAAGTATGCACTATGGTTGAAGTGCGCACTAGGGGCCGGATTTCGCTATTGCGTTCGCTCTAAAGGCGAAGTTTAGGGTCCCCCAATTTTTATAATTATTCGCGTATTATTATAATTGCTGACTACCTATGGTGCTACCGCATAAAGGCTTACCGCCATGAAAATCATTGATTTAGACAATCATGATGACTTTGGTTCTTTCCTTCTTTTATCTCAATGAGACAGTGTATACTGTAAGTGCGAATGCAGCTTCGCTGCATAGTCCTCATTCAGTCTTTCACAGTCCAGCAAGGTAACCCTTTTTCTATAAGATTGTGAGCACGACCTTTTGTTTCTTTCGTGTATATTCCTTTATTTTCGTCCTATTGACTAGTCTGCATATTTATGTCTCAATAAATCATGGAAAAAGAAGTGTGTTGGCCGAAACGTCATTCATTAATTGTTTTCATAATTACTTCATCGTGCGTCTTCTTGTGACGCAGTGCTGGTCTTATCGATGATTAAGCGATTCCAACTAAACATCTTCTCGCACAGCTTTTAGGTACATAATGATAATGAACTCCTGCGATCAGTACCAGCAACATGAAGATCAGTTATTAATCGTCTTGCTGTGAAACAGTGCTTGTCAAATTCGGCGACGTAAACATTAATTAGAGTTGAGCGATTGTGCCCGGTTTTCAAGATAACCTGAAGGACGAGACAGGGCGTGCAAGTACCTGTGCATCACGCAAGGGTGATATAGCTGCAACCCACAACATCCGCCTCTTCCTTTTACGAGCTGATAATGATGATTGTTAATTGCGAAGCGTCATGTACTACCTGAGTAATACTGAATCAACAGTCGTGATGCGGGCCATACATACACACCATGCATGTCGTGTCTGCGAGGTGAAAGCATACATTTACTGCCATGCGGGTCCTGGTACGCAAATGTCACGTTTCTATACCGTTTCTTTCGTGTACTCGTGTAATGTTTGTTGATTAGTAGAGCTCTCCAAGTAGCGATACTTTATTTATTACATGACCATCAGCAGTATCATTTTACTTGAGGATGTAGTCGGTAGTCCAAGACGAAGCATCTCTGTTCGATTCTTAATCTGATAAAAACTTTATGTCGCGTCGCTCTATTTCCGCCAAAGTAAAGCAGAAAAAGAAACCACTTAAAGGCCAACTCCGGCGATTTTTCGAGATCGATGGATCTCAGTGAAATTCGCTGGGTACGTTCCTTTGCACGTTTCCGTCATTTATGCCAAATTACAGGCTTGAGACATGCGCAGATTGTTTGCAAATGAATTTTAAAGATTGTCTGCAAACGCCCTCCTGGCTTCCCACAATTATTGCAACATCACGTCTGTGACGTCAGTATTGGCAAGGCCGCCGGAAGTGACGCAGCCGAGGGCACCGCTAACCTTCGCGCTTAGGCCGATACAGCGAGCGTCTGCTGTGCACAAGGCGACAGACAGCGTTGGTTTGGCCGGCGTTTCGCTGGTCGTCCCGGCTGTCCACAGTTTTCATACTCCGCGCCGGTAGTGACCGGCATGCCTTGCCCGACTTCCGGTCGGTCGTAACAACGTCTACGTCATACGTAGACAGTACACTCGGTTGGGTTTCGGTTTCCGGTGTTGCGCTTTTTTGCTTATTTAAAATTATTCTCCAATTTTGCCGAGTATTTAGCTATCGGGCCCGTAACAGGAGCGTCTCAGGAACATAAAAGCACCATTACTTTGACATGGCCAAAAACTCGCCGGAGTTGGCCTTTAACGATTTAGCTAGTGATATTTTTGCTTCGTCAGGGCGAAACGGGCCAGTCAGTCAGTCAAATGAACTTTATTTAAATGTCCTGAGGAGCTGATTCCCCTCAAGAGGGAGGGTCGGCTGCGGGCTGCACCCAGCGAAACGTGGATGAATGTTTACATAATCACTGATAGGCACAGCAGTATGAGAGCACTGCGGACATATCGATCAGTCTGTCGCACGGTTATGTAAACG